>NC_061508.1:192014573-192086389 GCF_022539505.1 Lolium rigidum
GCCGGCCATGGAATGACCAATTCAGGAAAGGGAAAAAATTGGCGCCATCGAGCACGCCAAACGGAATTTTGAAATTTTCTAGCCGTTGGGATCCGGACAAAAGAATTAAACTCATCTGAAAAATGTGCAGAAGCAAGACACATGTGTAACGGTGTGATAAACACGCCGAAGTAGCTGTATTCTTGTTAGGCAAGCCAACCTGGCGACCAACCAAAAACTACCTGTTTTTTACCATAGAATTGTGCATGGGTGTTTAATTTGCGGAGAGCTTCTACCTAACATGGCACCCTCACAATTAATCGTCCAATCCTAGCTAGACTTGCGCTACACGTTAACAATATATGGCACAACGCACCTCTTATATATAAACGCGTTCGTCGATGAAGATGAGAAAACACCGTGGCGAAGCATTACAGACCGCAAATCGAACATGCAACGTTCCACGTGGCGCACGTCGAAACCTTGCTAGATATGTTGACAAGAAAAAAAATACATTGGTCGAAATCACCAGCATGTACAAAGAAGGGAAGAAAATTCTACTATATCTTTTTCTTTTCTTTTTGTTAGAACAAACCATTTAGATACAATAATGCTGGACTTACGGGCAAGACATGCTACGGAGGCTCTACGGAATGACGTGTAATGTGTGGGTTGGTTGAGTTTTCTGCCCTTCCTGAAAAATCGGGCTGCATGCCCCTGCTGAGTTGTACAACGGGATGGGTTGGTTGAGTCCCTAAGAATTTTTTGTAAGATTCATCATGCTCAGAAAATAAAGTACAGAGAGAATCGCTATGTCCGGCGCCGTAGATGTGCATGGCATGGTCGATCGGCATGCCACACCCTTGGCCGTGTGTCTCTCGTCCCATAACTTGGCCACCACATTGGAACTTTTTTTGTGCTGCTGTGTACGTAGCACATTGTGCTGTGCGAACCAATCAGAACCCGAGCTCCGTACGTGCTTGGCAGATAGATACACGGCACGTATCGGGTGGAGCCAGCCAGAGCCATGACGGGCAGTCAAAGAAGGCAGAAGCAAACAAGGACGCTCCCCCACCCACCCAGACACAGCCCGCGCCTGCCATTTCCCAGCATCTCTCTCTGTGTGTACGTTGCCTTTGCCACCTGCTCTTGCAGCCCGAGCGGGCCCCACCGCCCGGCCACCGGCCGAGCCCGCAGCCGTCGGATGCGACGCGTGCGGCCGCGATGCGGGTTGCCCGAACCGGGTTGCACCGTGCTGCTCGCCTCGGGCGGCGTGCCTTGCCTATTTGAGGAAAGTGGTGGGAGGGAGGAAGAGGGTTTTTCAGAGCGCTGCCCCTTCCCATTCTCATCTCATCTCTCCTCTCTGCTACTCCGTATATCATACACGAGGAGAGGGGACGGTGGAGAGAGAGATAGGAGTTGGAGGAGCACCGGCTAGGTTGGTTTCTTGCGGTTCCTCTTCTTCTTCCTCCTCCTCGTCTATCCTTTTTCTTCTTCTCTCCCCCCTTCTAGCAGACGAGGTTGGAGAGCAATTTCGCCGCCAACAATAATCTTCTTCTTTTTTCTACTGCTTCTTCTCCTGCTATTTTCTCCCGATCTAAGCGTGCTAACCATACTGATGCCCGATATGCTCCTTCTAGATCCTCGCAGCTTCTTCTTTAATTTCATCTACTCCCTACTAGAATCGTTTTCGTCTCTTCCTTCTTTTTGGTTGCAAAATACCCTGCTTTTTTCTTCGTTCGTGTTGGATCTCATTTCTTTGCGAGCTCATGTGTTGGATCCAGACCTCTTCCATGGTTTCTACCCTCTGTCTCTCCCCCTCCCCCACCTTTTCTTTCACTTGCTGTGTGTGCTTTCGCGTTTTTCCCTTCTGTTCATCCATATCTCGGCCGCATCTTTCCTTAACCATCTTCAACTAATTAATACTTGATGCTTTTCGTGTGCTAGATTTATTTGCTCATCTCTCCGTTCGCAGCTACCTTCCTTAATCACCCTTCTGGTTTAACTAATTGCAGGTCTTCATTAATTAATCGACTGCTGCTACGGCCTCGGTTCATCCGATCTAGGAGAGGGCTGCCGAGATATCATGTACGTATGCAGCAATCGCCCCTCTCTCGCTCTCTTTTTTTCTGTCTGCGGGAGATGATTTCTGTCATCTAATCTTGGTTTTTTTTGTCGAAAAGATCCATCTATTCTTTTATTACGGATGAAATTTGTTTTAGGCACGATAGATCCAGTGTAAATTTGTGTGTTTATGTATGATCCGAGTAGGGCGTGGGTGGTGGTCTGCACTGTCTGTCTGTCCGACTGTCTCGTCTGTCCTGCAGCAGTCATGCCAAGTGCGGCCTCTAGCACGCAAGATCCGTTGCTCCCCCGCTCGGTGGGCTGGATCTGGATGGGCTTGGGCTTGTCTGGACTGGATCTACTTTTTTCCGGCCCAGCAAAGGGAACCTCGCGTCTAGTCACTCACAGTTCGTTTGGGAACCGCAGCTTTTCACCCGCGGCGCAGGCGATGCCCGCCTCGCTGCTCCTCGGTTTGCCCGGCGGTGCCTCGCCGTGCGCTCCCATGTTACTTTCCTGCCGCGGCGGCCTCCCTTGGTGCCGGGTCTCGTGCGGCGGCGTGGGAGCCGGCTGGGTTCCTCGGCATGGCTGCTGCCTTGTTCGCGAACGCCAGGTGTTTGTGTTATTGTCTGAGAGGGTCTGTGGCCGTTCAGGACGAGGTATAGCATGCGGTTCGCGTTATGCTGTTTGTGGATGCATTCTCCGGTTGTCGTGCGTGCGTTGCTGTTCTGTGTGTGTGCGCTGTGTATGTATGAGCAGCCCAATGGCCTAATACTGATCTTTCATCATTTTTGTTCAAATGTCTGCATTTACACTTTTCTTACTAGTCTACACACCATCAGTTAGTGTCCGGCAATGGTGGCGTGACATCCAGCCCCACGAACTATGATGGATGGCTGGTGTCGAGATTTGAATCTGAGTTATAATGCCATGCTCTGATCCAATCACACCTCGCACTAGATAACAAAGTGAACGTACATCAGGGACTTCTTTTGTGACCCTATCATGTGCACAACACTAATAATACTTTGCATCTGGATATTTTGTTGCCTGGGAGCAGTGGTTGCTGCCGTTAGTTTTTGAGCACAAGTTATATGATACATGTGTGTGCCGATCTTGCTTTCAATTGTTTTTATGAGCTGCTTCCTGTGTTTCTTGACCAGCTAGTTGATCTACACGAACCTGAAATGCCAATTCTTGCTGTCCATGCATGTCTGTCTATAGCGATAAGTATTCATTTAAATTGAATTGTTTCATGCACCATTTTTTTTTCCTGATCATATGCCTTGCTGTGTGTTACTGTAGTCATGCCTTCTGTATCTGAAAAATTACTGTTTGTTCAGGTCTGCCATGGACTGCAGCTCCGATGAGTCATCAGAGCTAAGTGATACTGATATCGATGACTATGCTGAGAAGGTGTACGTGGACCTCAAGTCTGGCAGGTTTGCGGCTAGACTAGGCCCCGACAGGTTCAGATGCCCGTTCTGCCTCGGGAAGAAGAAGCAGGATTACCGTTACAATGAGCTGCTTCAGCATGCCATTGGGGTGGGTGCATCCAACCGCGCTGCCAAGGTGAAGGCAAACCACCAGGCCCTGGCCAAACTTCTCAAGACTGATCATGCTGATGCGGCAGGCTCATTGCCAGCGCGACAAGCCGAAGCACTGTTTAACCCCCCTAAGCCTGTGCAAGATCAGGAGCTGTATGTTTATCCCTGGATGGGCATCCTTGCCAATGTTCCAGCAGAGCAAACAGAGAAAGATGGAGCCACTGTGATGCAGCAGCTAGATCGTTTCAAACCCTCGCGGATTAATGCTGTGGATTCTTCTGATGGGTACACTGGGTTTGTGGTTGTTCACTTTGAGAAGGATTGGATTGGGTTTAAGGATGCCCTGGCATTCCATAACTACTACAAATCCCGTCATCTGGGTAAAAGGGAATGGAATGAGGCAGGTCGGCGGGGAAAGTATATTTTTGGTTGGCTGGCAAAAGAAGAGGATTACAATTCAGATGATCCAGTTGCTAGGTTCTTGTCAGAAAGAGGTGAACTGAAGACAGTGTCGGAACTGCAACTTGAGGTGTCCCGGAAGACTGAGACTCTCATAACTAATTTGACAAACCAGATTAGTGCTAAGAGCAAGTATTTAATGGAACTTGAGTGCAAGTGTAATCAGATGGATCTCGCTCTTCAAAGGGCCATGGAAGACAGTGACTCACTGCACCAACGCTACAATGAAGGTACCCTCGTGGAACTGCATTAATGGAAAAGTCTCATGTGCTACACTCTTTTGCATTGCTGATATTGATCATGTCTAGTGTTTTATGTTTTATCTTGTCTTTTGTGCAGAAATGCGAAATATGCAGTCTGCTGCCCGTGAACATTCGCGGAGAATTGTTGAAGAGACTGATCAGCTGAGAAAGCATTTGGATGAGAAAGAGCGTGCCATCAAAAGGAGATCCAAGCAACTAAGTGAAATTGTTGCTCAAACTGACATGGAAAGAAGAAAACTGGAGAATGAGAGGAAAAAGGTATGAACCTTCCACCCCTTTGTTTTACGCTATTCCTTATTATCTGCACCTATAAGTATATATATGTAAGAATAAGAGATAATTTGATGTCATGTAAAGGCTATCAGCAAACCGACATTTGTTAGTTACCTCTCTGTTCATTGCTTTAAGATTAGCACCTCCAGCTTCTTCTGTCCATCATTACCTTGACTGCAATTAAATAATTCCATAATATTCAGTATCCCAAGTGGAAAGAAGTAATGTATAGTTGCATTTGTTTACTAGTGTCACCAAAAGTCGCAAAGGTCCCTGAGAGTTTTCTCTGATGTGTAAAAAGAAAGTCATGTGGTCCTGCCGTATTAGACCAAATCAGTGACTCCACAATCAATATACAGATTAGTATGGTTAATCGTTACTTGTCTTACAAAAAGGAGCAATAGAAGTTTGTGATCTGATCAAGTCTCGAAGACTAGTTATTTCCGTCTACTTTTGCTTTGTATTGAGCCAATATGTCAGTGTGGCGCGCTTGGCAGGTTCAAATTTCAACCCTAACACCTCAAATATGGTAGATTTTTCCGTCTAAACACTACATAGATTCCTGCAGTAGTAAGAAAATGGACATACAATTTACTGTTTGACTGAACTTTCCTATGAAAGAAAAGGGACTACCTAGAAGCACCATGCATGGGTAATTGATAGGTGATCAAACAAACAAGCTAAACGCGTAGACAATACCCTAAAAAGTTGTGTTGTTTTCCAAAAAATAAAATGCATGCACAATATAGGTTGTCCTTTACCTGTGGCACAGAACCTTTTAATTTTCGTAATAGCCACGTGGGTACCTGTAATAAAGTGAACCGTCTTACATTTTGAACAGCAACATGGGGGTTATGCTTGGCAGTGAAAATAACAATACTTTAACAAGAATGAACAACTATGATGATATGAAGTATCAGCATACATAAAATGAAGACATCAGAAGCAGAATTTTTTTTTCTGGAAATAGTGGAACATAATTGATGAGATAAACCTTTGTAATCTTTGCTGTCTGATTCAAAATTTGTATCTCGCAAACAGTTGCTCCAGGTACATCTGGTGCACAGCTAAATTATTAGTATTTCTAAAGAAAGGCATAGCAAATTCTCATATAATTGTCTACCCAGGAGAGCGCAGCAGATTATGCTCACCCGTTAGCTCGTTTGCACTTTCTTTTGTCAATATGACAGCAGAAGCAATAATTCGAAACGTGATAATATGCTAACTTGTGCCATGGGCGGAGGCTAGTGGATAACAAACTGGTCCCTGGGTCCTCCTTAAGTATGTGTGTTCCTTGATTAGTTAGTGCGACATGGAGCTCTTTTGCTTGCTGAGCATCAAACTATAGCCTAGTTTCATCAAATAATAAATGTTGGCCCCTCCTTAATTTTGCTGCATGCTGTCTTGTGCATTCTGTTCGCTAGAAATTTGAGAATGTACAATTGCTCTTATCACTCACAGGGCACATAGATATCAAAGTAGTAGCTAGGTTGCCACTGAGACTATTACATACTTCCTCACCACTTTCACGAGGACTTGGCTATAGTGGCCTACATTTTGGATTTTTGTCACAACTTCAACCCTGGGCCTCTCCATTTAGACAAGCCAAAACTCACTTATCTTGCTAGAAGGAGATTGCCTACAAGCAGCATCACTGAAGCTTGCAAGGTTAACAGTGAGAGGCATTATCCTTATCTGATGCATCATCCTTAATTCATCCTAACAGCTAATAGAAGTTGTAGGCCACTATAGCCATATACGAGACCAAAGCATGTATCACTGTATTTTTATTTCAAGATTTGCTTATATAACTATCATGATCACTACTTGCTTGTCATTCGGAGTTCCTACTTTTTAGGTGCAGTATCAAAATGAGTCATAAACACAGCACAACCCATCACTACAAAGTTTATAAAACTCTACCTCAACACATCGACCGTACAGCGACCACGCCACATGTTTGAGGTCTAAACATATGCAAATCTGAATTATTCAGATAATGGAACAGTAGCGAACACATCAACCCCCCTCAATAGTAAAGAGTATCGCATCTATGTGACTATGTCAGAATTGAGTCTTTGTGGATATCGATGGTAGTCTTTCTAGGGCGTAGGATGCATGTTTCTTTGTAATTTGTCTCTGTTTATCTATATATTGATATTTTTTCTTTTTAATTAGCATCCTAGCATGCTTGTGACGATATGTTTCTAGACCAAGCTTGCTGGCTAATTATCTTACTGCTAAACTAATTCCTATGCAGAATGATGGTCAAAATGATTCCCTCAACATGGCCAGAATTGAGCAAGAGAAAGCCAATGAAGGTGTGCGAATTCTTGTCGAGAAACATAAGGTATCCATTTCTACCCTCCAATTATTGCTTTCATTCAAGTGTCTTTTGAATTCTAGAATCTAGAATTTACTCTAACATGTCAAATACCTTCCAGAAAGAGAAGGAAGCTGCTTTGAACAAAATCCTGATGTTAGAGGAGCAGCTCGATGAGAAGCAAAAGCTTGAGCTGGACATAGAACAACTTAGAGGCAAACTGGAGGTGGTGAAACACATGGAGGGAGAGGGTATTGATGTGAAGAAACGCACTGAAGAGCTGACTAAGCAACTAGATGAAAGAATGGATGCCATGGAGCACATGGATGAGCTAAATCAAACTCTGATCATCAAGGAGAGGATGACTAATGATGAACTGCAAGATGCAAAGAAAGAGCTGATTAAGGTAACGTGATGTACTAGTCTTCTCCTAAGCAAGTTCTGCACAATTTGACCTTATTTTGATTAAGCAAGTTCTGCACAATTGTACCTTATTTTGATTAGAATCCCTTCCAACTTCTAAATCTTTATGTCCTGAGACATGAGCATGTGTGAATATCTAACATCTTTGTACAAACCCTCCTTGTGAAACAGTCTTGTGAATTAATTGTTATATGCCAATAACCAGCAGCTTCCAAGGTTAGATTCACGTCTGCCGACTGCATGTCCGCAGTTTTTAGCAGGTGTTAAGCATTGACTGCAATTGCTGTTCTTGTTTTGCCGTGGTTACTAGTTAATGGCACAATAATATTTTCCCTTGTACGCTTTGTCAGATATGAACAAAATATAAAAGTGATGCCATTGCCAAATTTATTTGCCTGCATATCAGGACATTGAATCACTTGACTTGTTTTTTGTAGGGCTTGGCTGATTTGTTAAACCCTCGTAGCATCATTGGAATCAAGAGGATGGGTGAACTGGATGAGAAGGCGTTTTTTAGTGCTTGCAAGGAAAGGTATGGCGCAGAGGCCGAAACAAAGGCTCTTGAACTCTGCTCCCTGTGGCAAGCTAATCTTAGGGACGCTAATTGGCATCCTTTCAAGGTGGTGGCCATTGGTGACACGCACAAGGTAAGCCCTCATCTTGTGCAATTGCTGCTGACAAGTGCATAATGCAGTGTTAACATGATGTGGTGTGTCTCCAGCAAATCATCGATGAAGGCGATGAGAAGCTGGTGGGCTTGAAGGAGCAGCTCGGAGAAGAGGTCTACAAGGCTGTTACCACGGCACTGCTGGAGATCAACGAGTACAACCCCAGCGGCAGCTACGTGGTGTCTGAGCTCTGGAACAACAAGGAGAACAAAAAGGCCAGCATGGGGGATGTCGTGGACCACATCCTGAAGCAGTGGAAGCTACAGAAACGGAAGAGGTGATGCATGCATCAATACTGGAACAAGCTAAGGGGTTTCGTCTTAGAGGTTCTGCAGATTAGACAAGACTACCCAATAGTTTCCTTTTTTACTATGCTTCGTACTTTGTTGGTAGACTGGAATTTTATCTGCTTCTCTGAAGGCACACTTATGTATGTCCCTCTTATATCATTCCTGAACCGTCGACACTTTGCGAGAACCATCTGAAGCAACCGTATTGGCTCCTGGAACTAATTATATCTTATATCCGATCATGTTTGGCAGATTTGTTCCTTTTTTTACTGTATTGCATGATCTTTCTGCTGTTATCAAGGTACAGCTGTTATCTTTGTGATCTCCCTTGTGATGTGATGCTGGGTAAGCAGCAAGAGGTTTAGTGACCGAAGCACAAGGCATTAGACTAAAGGGCTGAAGTACTTTCTTTGTCTGCATTCATATATGTGGATTATTTGCAGCCATATGTACGTTTGATTCGTCGAGTCATCAGGACTAATTGTGCTTTTGATGGATGTTACTTGTGTTATAGTTGAATCTGTGGTGCTTGGAAAGCTGACGATTTAAGTATAACGTTGGTTTCTGATTAGCCGTAGGTGCCATACAAGTTGAATGGCAACCTCAGGCAATACTTGTTTACCAGGGACTCTTTGCCTACACACCATCCTCTCGTTTTGGGAAGTGTTTGCAAAACAGAGCAGGGAGGATGCACAGGCTGTGGATGGCGCTGGGCATATATCGTCGTCGTCCATGATCGCGGCAGCGAGGGGTTGCTCGTTCTAAACTGTTTCTCCTTCCCACTTCCCACTTTCCTAGTCGCGCCTCCAAGTCCAACCTAGGCCGCTTCCCCATTCCACTATGCCATGATCGGGCGCCATCTTCGTCTGGGTGTCGTCGGTGCGCGCTCCCTCACAACGGCACCGATCCGGCGCGCCGGGGCGGATGCCTCGGCGTCCACGCCCCGTCAGACCACTACTGCCGACTACAACCGCCTCCTCGCCGGCTACGCGAGGTCTCCCGACCGCCGCCTCGCGGACGCGCGCCACCTGTTCGACAGAATCCCGAACCCCGACGCCGTCTCCTACAACACGCTCCTCTCCTGCCACTTCGCCCGCGGCGACGTCGCGGGCGCCCGGGAGCTCTTCTCCGCGATGCCGGCCAGGGACGTCGCGTCCTGGAACACCATGGTGTCCGGCCTGTCCAGGAGCGGGGCCGTGGAGGAGGCCAGGGCCGTGTTCCTGGCCATGCCGGCGAGGAACTCCGTCTCGTGGAACGCCATGGTTTCCGGGTTCGCCTCCGCTGGCGACATGGGCAAGGCGGAGGCGTGCTTCCGGGACGCGCCGCAGAAGGACGACCCGGTTCTCTGGACCGCGATGGTGTCGGGGTACATGGACGCCGGCAACGTGGAGAAGGCCGTCCGGTTCTTTCACGCGATGCCGGTGAGGAACCTGGTCTCGTGGAATGCCGTGGTTGCTGGCTACGTCAAGAATTCGCGCGCGGAGGACGCCTTGCGGGTGTTCAAGGCTCTGGTCACGGCTGCCGCTGTCCGGCCAAATGAGTCGACGCTGAGTAGCGTGCTCCTTGGATGCAGCAACTTGTCTGCGCTGGGGTTCGGGAGACAGGTACATCAGTGGTGCATCAAGTTGCCGCTGAGTAGGAGAGTCACCGTGGGCACGGCCCTTGTGAGCATGTACTGCAAGTGTGGGGACTTGGAGGGCGCTTGCAAGCTGTTCGGTGAGATGCGCACGAGGGATGTAGTTGCATGGAATGCGATGATTTCCGGCTACGCTCAGCATGGGGATGGACGGGAAGCTATCAGATTGTTTGAGAAGATGAAGGATAAAGGAGTTGAGCCAAACTGGATTACTTTCGTGGCAGTGTTGACAGCTTGTATCCATACTGGGTTGTGTGATTTTGGAATACAGTGCTTTGAGGGTATGCAGGAAGCCTATGGAATTAAGCCCCGGGTTGATCATTACTCTTGCATGGTGGATCTTCTCTGCCGAGCTGGTTTGCTTGAAAGATCGGTAAACTTGATTCGCTCTATGCCCTTTGAGCCACATCCTTCTGCATATGGCACTCTATTGGCTGCCTGTAGAGTTTATAAGAATTTGGAATTTGCTGAGTTTGCTGCTGGAAAGCTAATCGAGCAGAACCCGCAGAGCGCAGGCGCCTATGTGCAGCTGGCAAATATTTATGCTGCAGCAAATCAGTGGGCCGACGTCTCTAGAGTAAGGCGGTGGATGAAGGATAATGCAGTGGTCAAAACACCCGGGTACAGCTGGGTTGAGATAAAGGGCGTAATTCACGAGTTTAGATCAAATGACAGATTACATCCTCAGCTTCATTTGATTCATGGAAAGCTGGAGCAGTTAGAGGAGCGGATGAAGGCAATGGGTTATGTTCCAGATCTTGATTTCGCACTTCATGATGTAGAGGAGAGTCTGAAGGTGCAAATGCTAATGAGGCACAGCGAGAAGCTCGCAATTGCGTTTGGCCTGATTAGTACTGCTCCTGGGTTAACCTTGAGGATTTTCAAGAATCTCAGGATTTGTGGAGATTGTCACAATGCTGCAAAGCTCATCTCCAAGATCGAGGATCGAGAAATCATTCTGAGGGATACGACACGTTTCCATCACTTTAGACGTGGCCATTGTTCATGCGGGGATTACTGGTGAAGAATACCAATAACAATGTATACTAGCAAATTTCATTGGTTTGCAACAGTATTTGATCCTCAACAAGAACATGAATGTTGATGCATTGGGTCTGCGCAGTGCTCAACATCCTAACATGTGAGGAATTTACCATAGCGGTTTCTGTGTGTGAATTAGAATTACTGGTACAGTTAATGGTCCATCAATCTTGAGTGATGAATGCAGTTTCTATCAACAAATTACATTTAATTCATCTGTGATGGGTAATCTTGAGATCCTGACACTGGTGACCTGTCCTTGCCTATTGATAAAAAGTGGGATGTAAATATATGGAAATGATGCCGAGGAAAACGCTGAAGAATTTCGCTTTGTGTGGCAAGAACATCTGAAAGGGCTTGATTGCCATCATTCCAAACTGATGACCACATCCAAGAAGACTAAGGTTGGAATGAAAACTAGTGACCTTGAGGGAACAGCTGGGCATCACACAGGGACATCACTGCTGGAGATCATTGCCCACAGACTTACAGTCTCTGAGACAATCGAGAGAACATAAAGGCCAGCATAATAGCATGCAATGATGCAACACGGCACCACAGAATCTACAGGCCGAGAAGTACAAAGTGATGTGCATTGTGAAGCCACCACAATGATGCATGAAGATATGGACGGACTATTAGGGATATCCTGATCATATTGTGCTGAAAAAAAGGTGTGACTCATCTCCTAAAGAATATACCAACATTTAGCTTATAACCAACTAACCAGCACCTAAATTCCATGTTTGAGCAATCAACAATCTCTTCCCCCTTGCAGAGGAACTACTATCACTACGACACTGTTCAATGGAAGGTCAACATTACTGCTTCACCCTTGTATGGCTGAATCTATCTGATGAAAAAGGAAAAGGAATGATGTCTTCACGGGCAACATCTTGGGCAAGGAAACATTCTCATTTCTGCAATCAATACTTCCGCTGTTGTATGGTCCATCTGTGGCCTCACCTCCTCACGGTATCCCATCTCCACAAAATTACTCACTTTATGTTTGATTTTAGCTCCTTGTTTCAGTTTGAAGTTCTCTTTACTAGGATATGTGCAATCGATGCAAGTAGCACCATTTCTTGCAGTTGAGATGGATTCCAATGTTTGGCCAAACCTATTGTGGCACTTTATACACACAGTTGATTGTTGTTGCATGGTGAACAATCCGAAGCAAGAGCTCTGTTTCATAATCTAGGTGTCAGGGAATATGCTCCCATCCTAGTCCTAGCACTATCCATACTAGTGCAAATTGTTGATCCCCATATTTGTGAATAAGCCGGAAAAATAGCAACTACACATGTTTTGTAAGTGTGTATGAAACAACAATCTTCAGTTCCTGAACTGGTCGAAGTACCAAACTTGAGAACTGAGAGCAAATGAGTTAGAAATTTGGAACATCACAAGATGAAGACTGAAATCAGAACTGACACGAATCACGGAAACAAAAATAGTTGGTAGTCCACTAAAAGTGTGTCGGCACAAAAGGCGCCTTAATGCTGCGAGCTAGTCCCCCTCATCGTTGCAAAGTCGGCGTGGGGCCACCGGCGGATCCAGGTGGAGTGGGTGCAATTGCCCCCACTAAATTTTCACCAACAAGGTTAAGTGCTAGACTGTCACCATTAATGTCCCCACTTACTAAGCTAAATACAACACAAGTGCCCCAAGAAGCCCCCTCTCAAATATATTTCTGGCTCCGCCCCCTCTCAAAGACCGAGAGAATTAACTAGTTTAGACGGATTAAATCAAGAACATCTGGTGGAAATGAAATCCATGGCTAGCCAGATCGGTCAGCCGAACAGAATCAGTTCAATGTTTCTTAGATTCGAGGGCTGATCTAAGGGACATATGCACCACATGTATCCACCACTTTATGGGTGGTATTGCACATATGGGGACTGCTGTCAAGAATGTCGCAAAGAGCATCTCTAGCAGACCTCCTATCCAGTGCTGGCGTCGCAGGTTTTTTTTTTTTTTGGTTTTGGACTAAAAACATGTCCGAACAGATGCTCCATTTCAGCTTGCATCGCGATTTTGGATGAGGGATACTTCATCCCGGCCTGCGAAGCCCCTACTTAAGGCGGTCGCAAGGCCTCAGATGGAGTAAACCCCCATTTCCTCTTGCCTCCTGTTACCGTCCTGGCAACCGCTCTGCCTCCATTCCCAAATCGCCGCCACCACTGTGCTCTCCTCCGCCCCCTCCACCTCCACGGGAGATGGGGCTGACCAATTCGGCCCCGCTCTACCTCCGCCACTTGAGCAGACGGATATCAATGAGGACCCGGCGGAGGACACTGCCGCGAGGGCTATGCGCCACCTCACCAAAGAAGCCAATCGTGTTGACATTTTTGAACATGATTGACATGCCAACCGCTAGCTCCTAGGAGTAGTAGGCATATCGCTTGTTCAAGGGTAACATAAGAGAGCCGTGAATCTGTTTCAGCGTCAATTCGAATATAGTTGCTAGTTGCTCCTGCAAAGTCACAACTTCAATCGATTGGCATGCACTTAAAAGACGAACTTACTTTTGTTATCACCAGAATTTGACCGGATCAGAGGTGGGCCGCGGTTAAGATGGCTTGAAGAATATGCCTGGAAGAAATACATGAATCGGTCTTTTATACAAAGTTTGGGCTAGTTTTGCCCGTGTATCTGTAAATATAGTAGGATACGTGTCGGTTAGATAGAATTTGGCTCGTGCACGGTTGGGATTATTCTCACGTTAGAAAGTCTACGGACTATAAATATGTATCTAGGGTTTCGAAATAAACAACAATCACGTTCATCACAAACCAATCTAGGCGCATCGCCGACCCCTTGTTTCGAGGGTTTCTTCCGGTAAGCATCATGCTACCTAGATCGCATCTTGCGATCTAGGCGATAACGTTTATTCGTTGTTCATGCGTTGCTCGTGCCGAAGCCTTGTTGATGGCGAGCAACGTAGTTATCATAGATGTGTTAGGGTTAGCATTGTTCCGTCGTGTTACATGCTTTCGTCCATGCAGCCCTTAGACGTCTAGCCGCCCTTACGCCTATCCTAGGTGTAAGGGCGGCACCCCGCTTGATCATTGTTTAGCGGATCCGATCCGTTATGATTGCTCCTTGTTCTTCAAGGATTAGTTTAATATCTGCATAGTTAGGCCTTGCAAACGGGTTGAAGGATCCAAGTAGCACGTAGGGTGTAGTTTGCTAGCCCTAGATGAGATGTTCCGGGATCAACTTCGTGTTGGTTTTTAGGCCTCATCTAGGGTCGGTTTATTATCACCGTGCGTGGCTGCCGAGCTCAATCACGCGTAGGATGTTCCGATTATGTGGTGAAAACCCTAAATCGTCGTAGGTCGTTTTAGCTTTATATTGATCAAGCAGGACCACCATGTGATCGTATACCTCATACGGATCATGGGTGAATCGGCTCCTTGAGCCGATTCACAGGACAACCTGAGAGCCGGTCGAGGCTCGTATTTAATGTTTACGTGTATGCCATGCAGGAAACTAAGCGAAGCAAATCCATCACCTTCCTGACCGGGTATAGGTCGGGTGGCACGCCCTTGCATCAGCATCGGACGTGCGTGCCGAGGCTTTGCGGGCCGTCGCTCGAGGGACCAGGGCCAGCCGCAGTCCCGGAGCCTCCCGGCTCTCTCGTGTTGCCCGTCGGCCGCTCGCCGGTGGGTTTCCGACCGCAACACATTCACGGCACGCCCGGTGGGACCATCTTCGACATCAACCGCATCGCCATCTACATCCGAGATGGCGGAAGGTACTCCGGTCACGTACGAAGATCCGACCGAGGAGCTCAAGAAGAAGTATGACGAGGTCAAAGCTATCCTCGAAGCCGACCTCATCGGCTCTTTCCAGAGAACCCGCTCACACGGCTTCAGGTGGAAGGGGTTCTCGCCTGAAGGCGCGCTCGATGGAGTGGACTTGTCTACCCCTTCAGAAGAACGCACCAGGTCTCTGCGTCAGGAGATTAACTTCATGGTAGCTCATTCGCTGCACCGCCATTCTGAGAGCCTGGTGAACACTTTGGAGCGTGTCGCCCTTCGGGTGATCCAGGAAATCACGAGCCATCAGTATTCTCCGTCAGGACCAGCTCTAGGGACTCACCAAGGAGAGATACCACTCCAGTCCCGACCACCGTTGCCGTTCGCGTTGGCAGCACCAGAAGTGCCGAGTTCACCGGCATACGTCGTCTACAAGATCGGTGGTGACCCTAGTGATTACCAGCTTCTTGTATGAGGCGCCTAAGGAGATCCCTCACGGATACACGTGCACATATGTGCCGGATCGCAAGAATCGGGCGCTCTCAAACCGGACCGCAACAACAGGGACTTCTAGAACAAGCAGGAGGAACTTCGGAACGGATCTTGAGAAGCGTACGTGGCTAGCTAAGTATGCCACTCCGACGAACCTCCGGAGCTCAACTCCTGCAGCTTGGCTCGGAGCTTGAGAAGCAAGCGTGGCTGGCTAAGTATGCCACTCCAGCCGAATCTTCGCGAGTCCGACTCCCGCAGCCAAGCACCGCGGATCAGATCGCACCATCTTGAGAGACCAGTTCGGCATGGTGCCGAAAAGGAGGGCAATCGGCTATTCCAAGCCGTACCCCAACGAGTACGAGTTGATCCCACTACCACCCAAATATCGGCTCCCCGAATTCTCCAAGTTTAGTGGGTCAGATGGCCCCAGCTCAATCGAGCATGTGAGCCGATATTTGGCGCAGCTGGGCACGATCTCGAGCATCGGATGAACTACGTGTGAGGTTCTTCGCACGAGTCCCTCACAGGATCGGCTTTCGGGTGGTACACATCGCCGCCACCGGACTCAATCCGGACTTGGAAGCGGCTTGGAAGAACAGCTCCACCTGCAGTATCACTCGCAGGCTTCCGAGCCCGGCATTGCCGATCTAGCACAAGTGCGACGAAGCGCGGAGAAACGGTGTCGAATACATCCAGGCCGCTTCAGATCGTTAGGAACCGATGCTATTCGGCTGGTGTGACCGAAAAGAAGCGACCGAGTTGGCGGTGGTGGGTCTTGCATCACCGATCAAGGATGTGGCCTCCCAAGCGCAGTACCCTTCACCGGCGCATATGGTGCGTAAGCCGTCATTATATGAACAAGCCGCCACCCGGAGGTGTACCGGGATAAATTCAAGCGTGCGGTGGTCCCGGTTGAGGCGGATGAAGATGAAGGCTCTGCAGGAGATCAAGAGGTAGCAATGGCCGAATGGACTCGGGGGCAAGCCCCGTGTCCCGCAAGTGGGTTAAGCCACAAGGTCCTCCAAGAGGGTTTGAATTCGACGTGACCAAAGCCGAGCAAATTTTCGACCTCTTACTTAAGGAGAAGCGAGCTAAAGTTACCCGAAGGCCACAAAATCCCCACTGGCGCAGGAGCCGAACGGGAAGCCATACCGCAAGTGGCATAACACGTTCACCCATACCACCAACGACCGCAGGTGTGGCGTCGGCAGATCCAAATGGCGATAGAACAAGGGCGGCTAATTTTTAGCCGCACGCCATGAAAGTCGATACGCACCCCTTCCCCGCCGTTAACATGGTGGAGTGCACTTACCCCGGGAGGTGCCAGCCAGGTTTCTCGTTCGACATCAACATGGTAGGACTCGGGCACCACTCGGTAAGGACAGAGACGAGGGCAGCTGCTCTCATAGCAAGGACAAAGAGGAAGCCGTTCCACGCGATCGGCTCCGCACGATGGAAAGCGCTACGTCACGCAGGGAGAAGTGAAGAATGTGCGATATCAGCGACCTCTCTCTGATCACCTCCTCAACAAATACGTGAGTCAATACGACCAACGCCGGCGATATGACGACGATGACGAAAGAGATCGTCTGGCTAGCAGAGACGCCAGGAGAGACCATCGGCATGATTGCGACGAGGAGAGATATGAGCGCCATGCCAAGGAGAAATCAAGAGAACAAGACGACGTGGATAGGCACTGGGACTGTCCCTTCTTCAGACACTGCTGGGATTCAGGAATGAGCCGATTGCCTACAATCGGCAATCGCCGTAATGTAGAGAGAAGAAGAAGGGCGCAGGAGCCGTGTCAGTATTCAAACGTCTAGGGCCGCTTCCATCTCGGAACAAGTTCGTCGAGTCCTCTCGGGTGGAAGATCTCGAGGAGTTAGAAGACGACGATGAAGAAGAAGAAGATAAGTACCACCGGCCAAGGTGGTGCCCTGATGGACTCAGCCGTTCCCAAAAGCGTAGGGTTCAGCGGCTACGTGGTTTGGAGGAAGCTGAAAGGTTATACCTGCACACGTTAAGGAAGGCGCGGCCTGATCCGGGCCGCGAAAATTCAGCGAACTCGGACGAAGAAGGTCGGCCACAAAAGAAAGAGTGGCGCCCCAAACAAAGGAAAGCCGATGATGAGACATCGGCTGGCACAAACATGGTGTTCATCCTTCCAAGCGGAGTTTAGTGCTCCGTGATTGGACGAAGTACCCGTGGCACAACTTGACTGCGGCCCACGGCCGCTATCTTTGAAAAGCCACGAGAAAGAAGCTGCGTACACCTGAAGGCCCCGTACCTACGAGGTTATATCAATGGGCAGCCCGTCAACAAGATGCTGGTGGACACCGGAGCGGCAGTCAACATTATGCCATATTCCATGCTACGACGGTTGGGACGCTCTAGCTCGGATCTGATCAAGACCAACGTTACACTGAGCGATTTCAACGGCCAAGCATCTGAAGTGCAAGGTGTTCTGAACGTGGATCTGACCGTAGGAAGAAAAACCATCCCTACGACATTCTTCATTATCGACAGCAAGAGCACCTATGCTGTCCTGCTAGGGAGAGATTGGATCCACGCCAACTGTTGCATTCCATCCACGATGCACCAATGTTTAATACAATGGGATGGAGATTAAGTAGAGGTCGTCCACGCAGATGACTCAGCCGAGATTTCAACAGCTGGCATGAACGTTTGGGAGACGGCAGGCCAAGAGCCACTCTCAGGCATTACTTTGGACGACTGCGAGCGCATCGACGTGACGAAAAACGGGGTGAGGCTGGTCTTATCCACCGGCCTGTCCGTGTAACAAGAACAAAATCTGTGAGCGAACATGGCAAGGCCGATCCTTGTGATCGGCCCCAAAAATAAAAGCCCGAATCTCATCTCGAGCATGTCACGTAGTTATACTGAAGTAAGACCAAGATGTAAACCTTCATTGAGCAATTCAATCAACATGGAGGCCGATTCCAGCAATCGGCCAAAATTATCCTCACCATACGTTCTGCCCGTGTTCAACGTCGATCTAACGGGCGGCGGAAAGCGGGGATACAGGTTTACGTCGGCTGACGAGCTGGAAGAAGTCAACATTGGTCATGACGGTGCCGATGTTCAAATACGCAGTCTCGGTTAACCACGCAGCCGATATCCGCAGCTACCCGACGTATTCGGCTCGGGGCACCTAATCGATGAACATGTGCGAGACATGTGCAAGGGAAACATTGGGGGCCGATAGAAAAATCGGCCGCAAAAAAAATTCATAAATGTACAGACCGATGCACAGCCCATCGACTCTAGTACAAATTACACAGGATCTACTCAGCCGCGTGTTCAAGGCGCGGGTTTCGGCCAAGTCGGCCTTCAGTCCAGCTTCGAGGCTTTCTGCTTCCTCGAGGGAATGAACGACGAGAGCTTCCTCAGCTCCAATGAGCTGTTTTTGTTGCCCGGACCTTCTCTTCAAGGACCTCCAACCCTTTGCGCAGGGTCGCCAGTCAGCAGTGCTGTCAGATGTGTCAGTTGTGGCGTCCAAGGCAGCCTGTTGCTCATTAAGCCGTTAGCATTGGTCTGCGATATCGGCTTTCAACGGAAGAAGAGATGATCGGCTCTGGCGTTTCTGCTGTCGGTTTGGCCAAGTTGGCTACCTTCTCAACTACACTCGTAGAAGTTGCTAGGGCCAGAGTGGCGGATGGCATGGGTACCTCCTCGACTTCCCCATTGGAGGTGTCATCAATCTGCAAATGGAGAGGCTTGCGGTTCCTTGCGGGCTCTCTCGGATGCATCGGCTTCTATGCGTAGGCTGCCCCCGCCCCGCTCTAATGGGAGTTTGGGAAACGAATTGCCCGAGCTCGAGTCTCTTCGATTGAACTGCGTGTCCTCACTAGAGTTTTCTTCAGTAGAGGTTTGTAGAAGGACTACGAGTATGATGCAGAAGCCTAGAAGGATGAATGAAATCAGCCAAAGCATGGGCGGAACTTACGTGCAAGCCTTCTTGAGCTGGAGTAGGGTTTTAGCGCCTCAGAATCTTCCTGGCAGCTACTTTCCTCACCGCTGTTCTCGCCTTGACTGAGGCTCGGGGGGCAGCTGACCTAGTGGACACTCTGCTTTTGAAGCCGATTTAGGTGTCATCGGCTGGCTCTGCATCACGACCTTCTTCAAAGGTGGTGAGATTTTGCAAAAGAGGACCACTGGAACTGTTGGGAGGAATCTGAAAGGGGAGCCGTCCTCACCTGCAGGGTCTGGACCGTCCTGTTGCTGCAAGGAGATGAAGGGACATCATTGGCAAAACTATCTAACCTGAAGGAGACTGGATTTTCAAAACAGCCGATGAACAGCCATCGGCTTTAGGGTTGCAAAGTATTATGGTTAGATATTAAATTACAGTCTAAATTTGAGGAGTGCCTGGATGACTGTCTAAATTGGTATTTGAGTCTGGCTTCGTGGGCATTTGGGGCGAAAAGTCCGATACATTGCTATCGGTTCTTGGTGCGGCAAATAGAAGACTTGAAATTGGATAAATGGAGAGTCAAATTGGAAGGACAGTTCTTATTGATTCAAAGGAGCGGCTTTACAAGAAAGAGCCGATGACTCTCAAAAGGATCATCCGATGCCTAATGCACTACTACTACTAGCCCTATGCTACTAGTCCTAGCCTAAGGGCCGTTGCTGCCCTCGTCGGTGCCGCCGTGGCCGCCGCCGGCGCCGCTGCCGGCGGGCTCCTCGTCACTGCCGCCGTAACCTTCGGCAGGGGCCCCATACTCATCCTCGTCATCATCATCGTCGTCATCATCATTCGACCCGGCGCGGAAGCGCTTCATCGGCGGGTACTGTCGGGAGGAGGTGTCCTCCTCTACTTCTTCATCTTCCTCATCTGAAGAGATGTCTTCGCCCGCAGAGCATCCTCGTCGCCCTCCTCCTCCGAATCCCCGTCGATGAGGAAACGAAGGTTGTCCTCCCCATCGGTCGTGGATTCATCGTCCTCTCGACCGGACGGAGAAGTCCCGACCCGCCTCGTCCCATCGCTCTGGGGCGCGTATGTCCTCCGGCGTCGACTAGCGGGAGGAGGAAGACCGGTAGGAGAGACCGGAGGAGGAAGAGGAGGAGGAGTCCATGGTGGAAGACGGGTTTTTCGAGTACTACAGAGGAACAGAGGACGAGGAGGGGATGAAGAAGCAAACTGCTCGATGCGGTTAAATAAAAGGGATATAGTGGAGATTTAATGCCACTACGGTTTCCGAGGAAGTGATGTTAAAACTGTCAAATCTTGCAGAGAAGTTGATAAGGCAAGGCATCATGATGAGGGATACTGCGACGGTTCTGCTCTGCCACGACATGACCCGACGAAGAAAAAACAGAGTGATTTTAGAATTGTCATTTCCAAAACCAGGGGGCATGTGTTATCACCAGAATTTGACCGGATCAGAGGTGGGCCGCGATTAAGATGGGCTTGAAGAATATGCCTGGAAGAAATACATGAATCGGCCTTGTATACAAAGTTTGGGCTAGTTTTGCCCGTGTATCTGTAAATATAGTAGGATACGTGTCGGTTAGATAGAATTTGGCTCGTGCACGGTTGGGATTATTCCCACGTTAGAAAGTCTACGGACTATAAATATGTATCTAGGGTTTCTGAAATAAACAACAATCACATTCATCACAAACCAATCTAGGCGCATCGCCGACCCCTTGTTTCGAGGGTTTCTTCCGGTAGACATATGTTGCCTAGATCGCATCTTGCGATCTAGGCGTAACGTTTATTCGTTGTTCATGCGCTGCTCGTGCCGAAGCCTTGTTGATGGCGAGCAACGTAGTTATCATAGATGTGTTAGGGTTAGCATTGTTCCGTCGTGTTACATGCTTTCGTCCATGCAGCCCTTAGACGTCTAGCCGCCCTTACGCCTATCCTAGGTGTAAGGGCGGCACCCCGCTTGATCATTGTTTAGCAGATCCGATCCGTTATGATTGCTCCTTGTTCTTCAAGGATTAGTTTAATATCTGCATAGTTAGGTCTTGCAAACGGGTTGAAGGATCCAGTAGCACGTAGGGTGTAGTTTTCTAGCCCTAGATGAGATGTTCCGGGGATCAACTTCGTGTTGGTTTTTAGGCCTCATCTAGGGTCGGTTTATTATCACCGTGCGTGGCTGCCAGGCTCAATCACGCGTAGGATGTTCCGATTATGTGGTGAAAACCCTAAATCGTCGTAGGTCGTTTTAGCTTTATATTGATCAAGCAGGACCACCATGTGATCGTATACCTCATATGGATCATGGGTGAATCGGCTCCTTGAGCCGATTCACAGGACAACCTGAGAGCCGATCGAGGCTCGTATTTAATGTTTACGTGTATGCCATGCAGGAAACTAAGCGAAGCAAATCCATCACCTTCCCGACCGTGTATAGGTCAGGTGGCACGCCCTTGCATCAGCATCGGACGTGTGTGCCGAGGCTTTGCGGGCCGTCGCTCGAGGGACCAGGGCCAGCCGCAGTCCTGGAAGCCTCCCGGCTCTACTGTGTTGCCCGTCGCTGCTCGCCGGTGGGTTTCTGACCGCAACACTTTGTTTTCGAAATCTACAACAAAATCCTAAATTTAGTAGCAATTCTATCAAACGAACCCTTGAATTCTTTTTCAACATGCTAAGTTGAAGTAAACTCTTCTAGCGTATTATATTATGGATTTATAACAAGAAGAAAGAAAGGAGATAAATGAGAAATTTGACATCCAATCAGTAGGCCCAAGTGTGGTCAATCTTACATTTTCAAGGAATATTTTTCAAGTTTATTTCTATTCCATCTATATACCTACATTCGATCTATATATGAACTACCGTAGCCTTTTGAGTACATTTGCAACAGTTGAAAAGGTTTAAGATTTTTCTATTTTTTTTTTAAAATACCGCCGACGCAGAGACATGGTGGTGCGGCGGCGGTAACCTATAGTATATATGGGAAATGGCCTCTTTCTCTCCTCAATTCTCCTCTTTCCCTCCTCCTCCTCCTCCTCCTCCACCTCATACACCGGCGTGGCGGCGACAACACGGCGGCCCATGGCCATGGTTTTCGAGGACGAGTCCGATCTAGATCTAGATCTAGGTCGGCTTTTTTTTGGATTTCGAAAAACATTACCACCGACGCACGAGGCTAGTGCGCCGGCAATAAATCATGTTACCGCCGGCGCACCAGTTGGTGCGCCGGCAAAAATATGTTACCACCAACCTGTACTCGCCGGCGTACGCTGGTGCGCCGACGATAAGAAAAATAGGTGCACCGGCGATAGAACTTTTCCTAGTGCTACTAGTAGGAGATGCATGCAGTCGACAATAGGGGAAGGAGAGTCCCGAGGTAACGAGGAGGGGATTGGCAAATAAAAAAGACATAGGAGGCATGTGGGTCCCATGTCTACTTTGAAGGATGAGTTAAGCGATGAGTGGATCTAGTGCCATGTCATCACTTACTGCGGTCTCGCAAAAAATACTTCTTGTCATGGTGTCACTTTAGATAGGTGGTTTCTTTGCGAAAAATATGTATCCTGGTGATTTTGAGATAAATTGTTTTAAATTGTGGTAGATTTACGCCAATTATCATACTGTGTGAGCATAGTAGCAGTAACGGCTGCAACATATTCCCTCCGTCCATAAATAAGTGTACATACGAGTTTTTTTAAGATAAATTAAGAAGTGAAGTGAAAAAATTGTTAGGAAGATGTATCTCTCCTCTTTAATTATTTTACCTCCAATGAGCTAAGTGCTTGTAGAAAACAAGGAGAACATTTGCTCCATATTATAGGGTTTGATTTCCGTGCGAGAAAGAAGCAATTAAAGTGCATTGAAAAGATAGGAATACACTCTTTTGTGGACAAAGTTTAGAGCTAGATGTTCAATTATTTGTAGACGGAGGGAATACTAGCGGTACGGGCGTTTGGCGTTTTGAAGATTGAATCGTCCATTAAAGGTCTTTTAATACTCCTTTCCAAATTAAGATGCATAGTTTTTAGTCAAAGTTAAACTTTTAAAAGATTGAGCAAGTATATACCAAAAATATAACATCCAAAATTTTAAATTGCACATAATATGAAAATATATTTTACGATGGTTCTAGAATATTAATTTGGATCATAAATGTTGATACTTTTTTCTAAAAAAGTTGATCAAACTTTGAGAAACTTAATTTTATCTAAATATTAGAGGCATCCTATTGTAGGATAGAGTAAGTACTAAATTCTCGAGTGTTCATCTTGTTTTTTATGTGCCAATACAACAAACGGAACGAAGGCACGTAAATCTGGGCTGATGAAACACAAACATGAAGCTGAATCTTCTCTACAGGAACAGAGTTCACTCACAAACAATCTAAAAGCAACAGAGAACAGGAGTTTGAAACGCAACTAGACATACGGATTTCTCTGACGTTGAAACGGACCCAATTCTGAACGCACTAGTGAGAGGTACGGCCATCACCTCGATCAACATCTCGATCGCCGGCTAGTAGTCGCCGGTGAGCAGCTTCCGGCCGACCTCGAAGGATACGAACGCGTCGATGCAGGCGTAGTTGATCTGCTCGTCCGATAGCTCGTAGGCGTCCCACCGGCCCACCCTCACCTTCTGTGGCTTCTCGATGTTGGCCCCCATGACGGCGCTCGCGATGCCCTTGAGCCCGGCCTGACGGAGCCAGGGCATTTGCATCCCGTCCGCCGCGAGGCCGCGCAGGTCGACGGTGTTGGCCACCCGGAGGCGGTGGTCATTGTCGAGGCGGTTGGCGTCCTCCTGCACGCCGACGCCGACGAAGCGGAAGCCGGGGTCGCCGAGGAACTCGTCCAGGGCGTCGGGGATGTAGTCGGCGTGGAGGAGCTGGAAGATGAGGCAGCGGCGGCCGACGCAGAGCTGCAGGAGCGCCGTGGGGTTCTGCACGGGGCTGTAGCTGGGGCGCCACTCCACGTCCAGCCCGACGATGAGCTTGTGGTAGACCCAGCGGTACATGTAGCGGATCTCCCGGAGCCAGCGCTTGACGGCTGTGCCGGAGGACGTGACGGTGGTCTTGATGTCGTGCCCCTCAAAGGCGACATACGTGACGTACGTCTCGTCCGCCATTGTCTGATGCTCCTTGCGAGCGAAGACGACGACGGAAGGAGGGGACTAGAGATCGACGGGGTCAAAAGCGAGGAAGACTGAACGGCGTCGAGAAGCACGGCGGGGACTCGTGGGTATTGTTATATGGGAGATCCACTTGGAGACATCTCAAAATAAACCCTAAAACTATTTGATTTTCCAAAATAAAAGTAGTATCCTGAATCCAGATAGAACTACTCCCTCCGTCCTTTTTAATTAACTTGGGGGAGAAAAACGTTTCACAAATGTTATTTTACATCCAATCCTGCATATTTCAAAACACTAGTAAGGGTGCACGTGCAACATGCACGTCTCATTAAACAACTAACACAATCTTGTCACAAATGAACTAACATAATTTAGATCAAATATTGTCCATGTGAAAACTAAAATAAAATTGACGACTTGAAAATAACACTTGCAAAGCTGAAATTACTCCTTCACAACATACCAAGCTAAACCTTGAAATACACTTTTGTCAAAGTTAAATAAATAATTTTCATTTGATTATTCATTGAACTTTGTATCTTGAAAATGACACCATTTCCTTCTTTAAGGAGGAGAAACCATGTAATTGAGAAGTTAATGTTATCTGAATCAATGACAAAGTTTGTTAAAAAAGAATGGATGTCAAAACTCTCATCCTTACATAAACAATAACCCTTTGACAAGTCAAAAAATGCGTATGAGTAGAATCCTAATCTTCCTCCTCTATAGGAGGTGGTAATATTGGCTATTTTAGCACATGCAATGGTTATCCAAGAAACTGCTGGAATGATGAACTGAAAGGCAACAAGTTGTTCTGAAAATTTGAACCAAATAGCAGAATTTTAAAAAAATCTAGAGCGCACAACTGACATTATACTTAAATTACCAAACCATAACATAAAGGAATCAACGATAAAGCTCCCTAATATTAGATATAAAAAATAGCAGTACATTTAATTTTTACCCCTCGAAACCTAGCTGATGTAAGATTTTGTACAGTGGTGTCTTCATATTAAATACAATTTAAACTCACATAGTTCATTAATCTAAAGAGTGGTATGCTTAAAGAACAATAACATGGGATCCAAAGGTGTAGGAGACCAACTTACAATCTTTCTTGTATGTTTCTCCCAATACCTTTCTTTCTTAGTCAAGTTCAATTATCCAAAAATATGCCTGATAAATTGTAGGAGGGGTGCAAAGATGTGGCAAGGCCTGTAGGCCCTTCAAATACTTTTTTTAATCACAAACTGCCAAAATGTAGTTATTTTTAGTTCTTCGTGTCACGCTAACAACCTGGAAATGATTAAGAAAAACAAACCCATCATCGTACATTGTATGCTGATTGACAAAATAAGTTTTATCAGATATCATACATCCTGCAAATTTTTCATTAATCTTATAATATCCGAAAGCATCATACGGAAGGGATGCCATCTCATGAGGTTTTTTTTTGCATAAATAATCATAGTGAATGTAGAATTAATAGACAAAGGCATACTTAGGCGCAAGGACCACTGCCAAAAGCAGAACTAATACAACTATGAAGAAAGAAAAGACTTGCATAGACTTGCATAGACATTAGAAAAGACTTGCACCAAGAAGAACATATATGTTTCTGTTGTATGTGTAGCGTTTCACCTGAAATGGTATTGCAAGGGCAAAGACAACATGCCAGCACAACAAGTAATTTGGTGCATGAATCATTAGCCTCCTTGCAACCCGAGCAGCAAGGAAACTATATCACCTGATTAATCAATCAGCAAAACAAAGAACTTACGCAAAATCTTGAGTGAAGAAATGAAATTTTGTAGGATATCTGCTAGTCAGAATACACTTACTTGAAAATATAGAAGTTCTAATCAGAAACATTATACCGGAATTCATTATTGTGTAATATAGACTTGCATTTTACTGTAGAACCAGTAGTTTTTATTTATTGCACTTTAAGTGTCACAACAATTTTGCAACTTTTATGACCACAGTTCTAGCAGAGCACACAAGATTGTATGTAAACTTGCCTATGCTTATGGTGCTCAATTATCCGTAGGACACAATATGGTCATGCACTCTCTGCTAAACCGAACATGTCAACCATATAATATGTTCTCGTCAATCTAGAAATCCCTATAACATGGCTTAAAAAAGATCAGGAAGGACGGATCTATATCAATACTATCTAGAACATTCCTTTTAACAATCTAGCCAAATGTGATTTTAATTATGTGTTGCTCCTCTATTTTGTAGAAGTGAACATATTTATCAAAGCTCCTTGGTTAAAATTGTGGGTTATAAGTTTACATACAAGACTTTGTTTCTCCCAATATCTACACTTAATAAGTCATTTTTTGCTATCAAATTCAATTCCATATCCCCAACCAGCATCAGAACACAATGGTACAAGACATATTTGCAGTTGGATTTTTTTCCTTTTGGTAGTGCTTATAGTCTAGAAGTAGTAGTAGCTTAGAGGCACAAAGACTATTCTAATATAACTTGGTTCGATAAGCCCATTACGACATAAGTAAATTACTCGGTACAGAAAGGTTGTTGATGCAAGTTCTTTGGAGTCCAGTGAAGCAGTGGTCTCGGTGTACGCCAGGAATAAAAGATTCAGAAAGGTTGTTGATGCAAGTTCTTTGGAGTCTGGGGTTAGGGCACCTCCAGCGGCCGCCTAGGACCTGGCGGTCAGAGCCGAGCCTGCCGTTTTCGGTAGATGGCCTGACTGTGTGACAAGTATGTGGCTGGTGCCAGATGCATTTTATGAATCCGCCTCTCCTCGGCCTACATTTTGCCGCATGTTATGATGGCTATTCTACTTTAAATGTACTATCAAATATAGAAATATTTATACTGCAGGTTCCCTTTCTGTCTATATGTGCATTATGTTTTTGTATGTAGTCGCAAACATGGAGTCTCATAAAAATCATTGGATCTCAACTGACAACAAAGTTATGTAAGAATCTCATAGTGGGAGGAATTAAAGCTGGTAATCAGCGAAGCGACATGAGTGCTCACCTGCTCCCATATTCCATAGCTTCAGCATTTGCATCGGATATAGATATATGTGTCCACCGGCCGATGGAGCTGGCGGCAAGACGGTGTATAGGTAAATTGCAAGGTAAACTTGACAACTTCAGAAGCATGAGAAATGCTTCCCAGCACATCAACATCCGGAAAAACAAATGGCATAGGTAATACATGCAAAGAGGAAACATTGAGATTAATCTGCCTAAAAAAAAGGAAATATTGAGATTAAATATATGCAGCAGGGAGGTTTCTAGCATATCAGCCTTCTCTTGAACAATTAATCTGTTAGATATGATCATGTAACCTGTGCGTACAGGTGTACGGACAATGAATTTCCGAGGATGACATATATTCTTATTGTAATAAGGCCTTGAACAACACACCTTTGGCAGGTTCACATAGTGCAAGGCACTTTCTTGCATGTTCTTCAATCCTCACAGAATGCCAACTCAAGCTAGTACTGGAGGCTCTCGACCATCCTCAACAACAAGAAATGCCACAGAGTGGTATAGGTTCCTGCGAAAAAGAACACAAACAAAGGTGTATTATACTTCCAGAAACATAATCTACAAGTATCACAAAATAATGAGCTACAAAACAGGGGTGCCCCGTTTAGCTGAAAAATGTACTTGCAAGATACAATGTGTAGAAATCCATTTAGCTGAAATGAATATACCTAGAAGATACAATGAACTGCAGAAATTTACCGACAATATGTGTTGAGGAGGTAAATGACAATTCAATTCATATGTACTCTTTGTATGCTATCGCTGCACAAAAAACCGAGGCACATTTTTTTTCTGATATGTATTGCATGCATACACCGAAAACCACATCTACAACTTTAGTGATCCCACATTTTTTTTCTGATATGTATTGCATGCATACACCGAAAACCACATCTACAATCTTATGCCATTCACCTTTCACATGACAAAAATAATATATCACAGATCCTGTTAGGTCAACTCAACATTCAGAAATAAAAAATATTCAATTATATATTGCTTCAAGTGCCACAAAAAAAAATGCTTAAGTAGATGTGAGTTGTTGTTGTAGTTCCGATCATCTTATTCGCTTGAAGTGCCACAAAAGAAAAGTCTGAACATTAAGGCAATACATTAGAATTAGAATTAGAATTTGTATAAGAAGAATATGGTATGTACCTGATCGTTCCACCTGAGATGACCGCTGGCAGCACAGAAGTGAATTTGACCAAGAGGCAACAGTAGCGCATCGTCGCATTCTCTTGGGATACAGACACCATCGCTGGATCCGGAGGTCATCCTTCCAAGAGTCAAAAGAAGCATCACAGCCATCGGAACTGCAATAGCAGAATGCAACGATAGAGATCGCCACCAGCAAGAGGCAACAGTACCTCAGCGTTATCATTCTTTTTAGAGGAGGGTCTGCAAGGTCCAGTGGTAGAAGGGATAGAGAGATCGCCACCAGCAGAAGATCGACCTTGAAGGTCGCCCGCCTCGGCCTCAGCGTGGTTCTCAGAGAGATGGTGGCGGATCGATGCTTGGGTAGTTTGGGAGATCGGGGATACGTTGTGGGGGTGGGGGGGCAGCCCGTAAAAGTTGGCGCACGATTTTCTTCAGGGTCGTGCGGGTTGAGAGGAGGTTAGGCCTAGGCATAAATACACGGATTAGACGCGTTGCGATGCGCTCAACGCGTTTGCTGTTCAACATTGAAGCGATCTAGACCACTGGTTTGACCTGATTAGACGGCTGAGATGTATTGGATCTGCCTCTCTCTCCCTTTTTATATTAGTGGAGATAAAAAAAAACTCTCAGATCTGATCGGTCAGACCCGAATCCATTCTCCGCCCAGGAATCGATCGATCGATCCTAGTACTGGTCAGCTGGATCGATCAATCGATCCAACGCCTCCGGAGCAGCGGCATGCTCTCCACCCTGCTGGAGCGGCAGCTCCACCACGCACCTGTGCCTGGTTCTCCTCGCGCAGCTCCTGCTCGACAGCTGCTGGAGCGGCAGCTCCACCAGGCACCTCCGCCTGGTTCTCCTCGCCCACCTCCTGCTCGACAGCTGCTGGAGCGGCTGCTCCACCAGGCACCTCCGCCTGGTTCTCCTCGCCCAGCTCCTGCTCGACAGCTGCTGGAGCGGCAGCTCCACCACGCGCCTCCGCCTGGTTCTCCTCGCCCACCTCCTGCTAGACAGCTGCTGGAGCGGCAGCACCGCCACCCGCCTCCGCCTGCTTCTCCTCGGCCCCCTCTCGCTCGACAACCTCCTCCACCTACTTCTCCTCGGGCCCCTCCTGCTCGACAGCTGCCGAAGCGACAGCTCCGCCACCCGCCTCTGCCTCCTCCTCGTCGGCACCCTCCTGGAGAACCGCTTGCCTCAGATTGGCTCCGCCGCCCGCCTCCCCTTATTCAAGCTCGCCAGCCTCCAGTTCGCCACGCTGCTCGCCACGCTCCTTCATCCGACAGCGGCAACTCGTCTTCATCTGGCAGCGGCAGCTCGTCTTCATCCGGTAGCGCCATCTCTTCTTCATCCGGCAGCGGCAGCTCATCTTCATCCGGCAATGGCAGCTCATCTTCATTCGGCAGTGGCAACTCGTTAAGGTTATATTCTGATCATTGCAAGTGCCACATGGTTACCAATTCAAATCTTATAAAGGAATTTTGTACTGCTACAAAACATATTGCTCACCGTAGTGTAAAGTATAGAAATCTGGTTCAGTCATTAAAAATTGTGTGTATAACTCATGGAAATTATCAAAGACACTCATGCATTGTTCAGTTTCTGTAGTGTAAGCAGCAAGCAGAGGCAGTATTGGTGTAGATTAAAATGTGTAGTGTAAGCAGTACGCTGAGCCAGTACTGTACATGGTAGCATCAACCTTTCCAAATTAAGAAAAATGTGAAGCCAATGAACAGAGCTGCACAAGGTACGGTTATAAAAATTGAAACCACTGATAAGCAAACCACTGATCTGAAACTGTCTTGATTCATATTCTATTTGTCTGAAACGGGCAGAGAAGAGACGAATAGGTACACTAAAATGGTCAGACAACATATACTAAAGCCAGCCTAAAAACGTAAACCCCTATAAACTCCATGACATAATATCAGAGTTTAGTAGGAAAAGGCACTCATGCAAATTATCAAAGAAACTGTGTTGCTTATTCTTTGTTTGTTGGGGGAGTAGAACAAGCATCTTTGTTTTTAATCAATTTTCAGTTAAGTTTCACAAAATTCAGCTTAACACAATTTATCTACAGCAGTTCAGTACTCCATCACAAGGGAAAATATGGAGTACACAAGCAAATTTCAGTTGACCAAAACAAGCATGAATAAACACAGTATCAGGTTAGGAAACATACCATGAGGTTGAGCTTGTGCGGGATGGCGCGGATGGAAGACGACGACGCCATCTTAAACATCCACTCATCTTGTATTAACCAAGTTTTTTTTTTTGAACAAGATAAGGGCCTAGAAGGCCCCAGAGGTTCCATTATATCACACGTGGCAGGTACAATTTACAAGGAGGTCCTATGACATCTATTGCACAGAGAAACCACAAATTGAAGAAAGGCCCTCCAGAAATTACAACAAGCCCCCTGAGACAAAAATTAGAAACGCGATCAGGTCCCTGGATGCCTCCACCACCAATCACCGGCGTCCTCCAGGCGTCGCCGCCGAGGAGCAAGGGCCAGCTGCTCGGGAGCCCCCTTCCGACGAAAATCCGCTGCCGCGGTCCACCACCCTCCTGCGGGGAACGAATCACTTCGCAGGGGAGAGGCTTCGAGCACCCGCGACGGGGACAGATCATGGCCTCCTCATCGGAGGTTGTAAATTCGCCGCCTTGCCGGCAGAAGATCACAGGAGCCCAGATGGCTCCCGTGTGGTTGAGCTCGTGAAGATAGCACCCTTCAGGCAACAGCCTGCCCCAGATGGCGACCGCAGCAAATTCTCCTCTCCTCCCAGCACCTCCATGGCGAGACAGAGAGAGGAAGAAGATGCAGATCGACCCCATCCAACAGCAGAGCTGGACGAACCTGGATCTTGTCGGAGCAGAGAGATATCTTCCGCATCCCCGCTCTCCCTCGCCTCCAAGGCCGGCCGAGAGAAGGGCCGCAACAAGAAATACCAAGATCTCGCCTTTCTCCTCCTCGCCGCCGCGGCCGGCCAGGAGAAAGATCTCATCTTGGCCTCCACAGCGCCAGCAGAGATCCACCGCCGATTTATTGAGGATGGTGGCTCTGCTCCTCCTTCCGCCGTCCTCCAGCCATAGGAGCACGAGCAGCAGGACCAGCCCTACAAGGCACTGGATCTGGCGTGGATCCAGGTCACCACCACCACTACGGGGCATACGCCCAGAACACGGCATAGAGCCGAAAAACAACAAGAATCCTAAGGTAGAACCTACCCTAGCTACTCCGGCGCGTCACCGCAACCTACTCCGGCCGGCTATTCCGGCGGAGAGGCCTTGGATCGGCCCGGTAAGAGGAGGAAGGCGACCAAGAACTGTAGCAGGGCGAGAGCTAGACGGGGGAAAAGTTATTAACCAAGTACCGATAAGCCTTCACAACAATAGAGCAAATTTACTTTCATGGAGTATAACAATTTCAGCACAAGAAACTAAGACTAAGAATTAAGTAACTCAAATATTGCAAGCAAGCATAAGCACAAACATCAGCAGATTTGCAAGCATAGTTCTTACAAGCACAAACATCATCATCATATTTGCATAAGCACAAGCATCATCATCAGATTTGCACAAGCATATTCCGGAGCGGAGGGAGTACTTATCTGTTCTTCTTGTCATGCAGTTCCATCATGGTTGAAGTGGGAGTACTCAAAGAAGATAATGGCCATGTAGTCAACGATGCAGGAGGTGTTGGGCAGCCATCTGGAAAAAGACCTATCAGACCAAGCAAGATTTGGAGCTTACTTTGCAATGCAATTTATACATACCAGAGATGGAAAGGTGGATAAAAAAGTCAAGGAGCTTGTTGCTAGTCTATTAAAGACAAGTCTAAGTATAGTTGAAAAATCTGGAAAGAAGCACGACAACAAATTGCAGCAGGTCAAGAAGTAGATGTTTCATCGAAGAAAAAAGGCAAAGTTGGACGAAAGATCTAGAGCTCTCCAGGGTAACCTCAATCCCATTGAATAGAAGAAAAACAGTCAGAGCTCTAGCAAGGAAATTCAATGTTAGCCGAACAACCTTGCAAATAAGGTTAGAATGGGGTGAACTAAATCGCTGCTCAAACACTTTGAAGCCAGCTCTAAAGCCAGCTAACAGAATTGAAAGGCTGAAGTTCTGTATGTTTATGCTCCAAGAGTGCACAATGACATATATGAGTGTTTTCTTCAAGGAAATGGACAATTTTGTCCATATCGACGAAAAATGGTTTGACTTGACACAGAAAAACAATGTGTACTATCTAGTCCCTAGAGAGCCTACCCCATATCAGACAGTGCATAATAAGAACAATATAGGGAAGGTTATTTTTTAACTGCCGTGGCTAAGCCAAGGTTTGCCATTGTTGATGGAATAAAGGTTTGCACTTTTGATGGAAAAATAGGCACATGGCCATTTGTCATTGAAACTGCAGCGGTTAGAAGAAGCGAAAACAGGGAAAATGGTACTCTTGAACTCAAATCAATGAAAGTTAACATAGATGTAATGAGAGATTTCATGTGCAATAAAGTAATCCCTGCTATACTAGACAAGTGGCCAGATGAGGAAGCAGGGAGAACTATCTATATACAACAAGACAATGACACCCCACACATCAAGCCTAACGACCCTGTTTTCCTATAATTTGTTGCACAAACTGACCTGAACATTGTGTTACTGCAACAACCACCTAATAGTCATGGTATGAACATTCTAGATCTATACTTCTTTCGGTCTATTCAATCTCTCACCGACTGCAGAGCGCCTAAAAATATTAGAGAACTGATTGAAGCTGTGCAGGAAGAATTTGAGAACTATGATGTGGATAAGCTAGCTAAAAGCTTTCTAAAAGATAAACGGATAAAGGAAGGAAGACTCCCTATCTTTCTTACTTGCAAGGCTGATCTAGTTGCAGATACATTAAAAATTATAGAAGAAGCACAAGCTATTGAGAATAGCACAATCAGCAAAGAAGCAAAAGCAAAGAAGCTTAAGCAGTTGATAGAAGAGGCAGAAGCAAGAGCAAAAGAAAAAAGCAGAAGCAGAAGCAGCACAAGCAACATCTTGAGTAGTCTTAAGTTATACAATACTCCGTAGTTTTAAGTTATTTATGGATCATCTACAACAATTCATCTACAGCCATTAGTTAACTAACTTGCTAGCTGGAAATTTCAGTTGAATCTATTAAAAATGAGGAAAATGAGGACGAAAAACACTGAACAGGTGCATTTCTTTGTTTCATACTATAAATGTCAAACCGTTTGAGCACCGTAAGAATCATCAATACACAACAAACTTGTAAAGTGTGACATTGATCATCTTGGGCATGAACTAAAACTGAAGAAGCTCAACTTGGAATGTAAAAATCATTTTAGACATTGTAAGTGGGGCATAACTCATAAGGACCCTTAACGAAGGACTATGATAATGAAATCTCACACCACATGTACTAGTAAGACATTCCAAAAGCACCAATTAATTAAGCCAACACTAGCATGTTCATTCTATACGAACTGTGTGTTTGAGCCTTTGAGGGATGGCAAGAAAAGGTGGTTTCCATTCTCTACGAACTGTAAACAGAACAATGGGAACTCATAATGTAGGCTACATTTAGAATTTTAGATAGTGTGGAGTGATTTTTTTTAAAAAAAATCAGAATTATCATGCCTCACTAACTTCACTGCGGTTGATGTTCTCTCCGTACTAGCATAACATTATCCTAGAAGTGTGGTTTAACATGCTGAGACACATGATTCATCCGTAAACAACAATTATGCATTTGGTTTGATGTATGAAGCGTTGATAAGAGATTAAGAGGACTAACCTGGCTTCACTGTGAGCAAATGGTGAATCACGCAGCGGCCTGTTATCCCCATAAACCTGGACCAAGAAGTCCCCGGCAAGAATGGGCACGAACTCGAGGCTGAGGCGCCCGTCTGCTGTCCAGCCATTGTACTGAAAATCCAAGAACTCGACGGCCATTTCGTTCAGGTAGGACCCCGAAACCCTGAAGTACACATCACCAGGCGGCATGCCGTTGGCTTCACGCAGGATGTCATTGCCGAAGGAGTCCCTGGGGACGACCGGCACGAAAGCCTTGGAGCCGGCGACGACGTAGCCGGTGAAGTACATCCAGGAGGGCAGGGAGGCGGACGGGTGCAGGTCCCTGGCGGCGACCGTGTAGTAGAGCATGGAGACGCCAATGGCGAAGCGCTCCTCCTCGAGGACCGCCACGAGGAAGCCGAAGAAGGGGCGGTCTCGTCGCCACTGAAGAAGCACCTGACTCCAACCAAGGGCGATTCGAGGCAGCCGCCACCTGATCTCGCATCATCGCCACCGGATCCGTGAAAAATGTCGAAAAAATTGAATCTTTCTCACGGATCCAGACTTGGTGTGGAGATGGAGATGTTCTGGATATGGCGGAGAGGAGGAGAAGGGGACGGGGATGGCGAGCGGCGGCGACGCATGGTGGTAAGGCGCGTCGGAGAGGAGGAGAAGGAGGAGAAGGGGACGGGTAGGGGAGCGGTGATGTCTACGCATGCTTCTATTCCTGTAGACAGTGTTGGGCCTCCAAGAGCAGAGGTTTGTAGAACAGCAGCAAGTTTCCCTTAAGTGAATCACCCAAGGTTTATCGAACTCAGGGAGGTAGAGGTGATACGTCTCCGACGTATCGATAATTTCTTATGTTCCATGCCACATTGTTGATGATATCTACATGTTTTATGCATACTTTATGTCATATTTATGCATTTTCCGGCACTAACCTATTAACGAGATGCCGAAGAGCCGATTCTGTTGTTTTCGCTGTTTTTGGTTTCGAAATCCTAGTAAGGAAATATTCTCGGAATTGGACAAAATCAACGCCCGGGGGCCTATTTTGCCACGAAGCTTCCGGAAGACCGAAGAGAAGACGAAGTGGGGCCACGGGCGCCGCCACACTAGGGCGGCGCGGCCCGGGGGGGCCCGCGCGGCCCTAGCGTGTGGGGCCCCCGTGACCCCTCCGAGGCTGCCCTTCCGCCTACATATAGTCTTCGTCGCGAAACCCCCGCACCGAGAGCCACGATACGGAAAACCTTATCGAGACGCCGCCGCCGCCAATCCCATCTCGGGGGATTCAGAGATCGCCTCCGGCACCCTGCCGGAGAGGGGAATCATCTCCCGGAGGACTCTTCACCGCCATGGTCGCCTCCGGAGTGATGAGTGAGTAGTTCACCCCTGGACTATGGGTCCATAGCAGTAGCTAGATGGTCGTCTTCTCCTTATGTGCTTCATTGTCGGATCTTTTGAGCTGCCTAACATGATCAAGATCATCTATCTGTAATGCTATATGTTGTGTTTGTTGGGATCCGATGGATAGAGAATACTATGTTATGTTGATTATCAATCTATTACCTATGTGTTGTTTATGATCTTGCATGCTCTCCGTTATTAGTAGAGGCTCCGGCCAAGTTTTTACTCTTAACTCCAAGAGGGAGTATTTATGCTCGATAGTGGGTTCATGCCTCCATTAAATCTGGGACAGTGACGGAAAGTTCTAAGGTTGTGGATGTGCTGTTGCCACTAGGGATAAAACATTGATGCTATGTCCGAGGATGTAGTTATTGATTACATTACGCACCATACTTAATGCAATTGTCTCGTTGTTTGCAACTTAATACTGGAAGGGGTTCGGATGATAACCTGAAGGTGGACTTTTTAGGCATAGATGCATGCTGGATAGCGGTCTATGTACTTTGTCGTAATGCCCAATTAAATCTCACTATACTCATCATATCATGTATGTGTATGGTCATGCCCTCTCTATTTGTCAATTGCCCAACTGTAATTTGTTCACCCAACATGCTATTTATCTTATGGGAGAGACACCTCTAGTGAACTGTGGACCCCGGTCCATTCCTTTACATCGAATACAATCTACTGCAATACTTGTTCTACTGTTTTCTGCAAACAATCATCATCCACACTATACATCTAATCCTTTGTTACAGCAAGCCGGTGAGATTGACAACCTCACTGTTTCGTTGGGGCAAAGTACTTTGGTTGTGTTGTGCAGGTTCCACGTTGGCGCCGGAATCCCTGGTGTTGCGCCGCACTACATCCCGCCGCCATCAACCTTCGACGTGCTTCTTGACTCCTGCTGGTTCGATTAAACCTTGGTTTCTTACTGAGGGAAACTTGCTACTGTGCGCATCACACCTTCCTCTTGGGGTTCCCAACGGACGTGTCAACTACACGCATCAAGCAAATTTCTGGCGCCGTTGCCGGGGAGATCAAGACACGCTGCAAGGGGAGTCTCCACAATCCAATCTCTTTACTTTGTTTTTGTCTTGCTTTATTTTATTTACTACTTTGTTTGTTGCATTATATCAAAACACAAAAAAAATTAGTTGCTAGTTCTACGTTATTTACTGTCTTGCACTCTATATCAAAAACACACAAAAAAAATTAGTTACTTGCATTTACTTTATCTAGTTTGCTTTATTTACTACTGCTAAAATGAGTAATCCTGAAGTTGAAGTTCGTTCGTTTAAGCAACAAGGGGGAGAATGTTTAAAAGATGCTTGGTATAGAATTAGTGATTCCCATAATAGGTGCACTAAGAAACACTCCACCACTATCCCACTCAGGAATTTTTATGTTGGTATCTCTAGCTGGAATAGGTATGTTCTTGATTGTCTCGCGGGAGGTAACTTCCTAGGCGCTCCTGTTTTAGAAGCTAGTTGCATTATTGAGAGTTTATTTGGAATACCACCTGTTAATGAAGTTAAAATTCAAACCTCTCTTGAAGATGTCATGAAAAAGTTGGAAACCATAGAGCAAAACCTTCCAAGTATTGATACTACTTTGGGAGCATTACTTGATAGCACTGATAAACTTGATAAATCTCTAGGTGGAATTAATGAGAGAATCGCCATCTTAGAATCTTGTGCTATTCATGATAATCAAACCCAAAGGATTAGTGAACTTGAAGAGGCTATGGGAACATTGGGTTCAACCTTTTCATCTATAAAGTTTAGAGAGAAAGCTTATGTGGGTAAGGAGCAAAAGTTCATGTATATCTCTAAGGGGCCTAAACCAAAAAGCTATTATAGGCCTAAAATTGATAAAGCTCTTAAGACCACTATAGATAAGGGAGCATCTAAGATACCCAATGGGATAAATTGTGAAAATAATGTTGATACTGCATCTCTTGATAATACTTGATACACACTTTCTGCGCCTAGCTGAAAGGCGTTAAAGAAAAGCGCTTATGGGAGACAACCCATGTTTTTTACTACAGTACTTTTATTTTATATTTGAGTCTTGGAAGTACTTACTACTGTAGCAACCTCTCCTTATCTTAGTTTTGTGCATTGTTGTGCCAAGTAAAGTCGTTGATAGTAAGGTTCATACTAGATTTGGATTACTGCGCAGAAACAGATTTCTTTGCTGTCACGAATCTGGGCCTAATTCTCTGTAGGTAACTCAGAAAATTATGCCAATTTACGTGAGTGATCCTCAGATATGTACGCAACTTTCATTCAATTTGAGCATTTTCATCTGAGCAAGTCTGGTACCTCAATAAAATTCGTCTTTACGAACTGTTCTGTTTTGACAGATTCTGCCTTTTATTTCGCATTGCCTGTTTTGATATGCTTGATGGATTTTTCTATTCCATTGACTTCCAGTAGCTTTGTGCAATGTCCAGAAGTGTTAAGAATGATTATGTCACCTCTGAACATGTGAATTTTTATTATGCACTAACCCTCTAATGAGTTGTTTTGAGTTTGGTGTGGAGGAAGATTTCAAGGATCAAGAGAGGGAGATGATACGATATGATCAAGGAGAGTGAAAGCTCTAAGCTAGGGGATGCCCCGGTGGTTCACCCCTGCATATTTTAAGAAGACTCAAGCGTCTAAGCTTGGGGATGCCCAAGGCATCCCCTTCTTCATCGACAACATTATCAGGTTCCTCCCCTGAAACTATATTTTTATTCCATCACATCTTATGTGCTTTGCTTGGAGCGTCGGTTTGTTTTTATTTTTGTTTTCTTTGAATAAAATGGATCCTAGCATTCATTGTGTGGGAGAGAGACACGCTCCGCTGTTGCATATGGACAAATATGTCCTTAGGCTTTACTCATAGTATTCATGGCGAAGGTTGAATCTTCTTCGTTAAATTGTTATATGGTTGGAATTGGGAAATGCTACATGTAGTAATTCTAAAATGTCTTGAATAATTTGATACTTGGCAATTGTTGTGCTCATGTCTAAGCTCTTGCATCATATACTTTGCACCTATTAATGAAGAAATACATAGAGCTTGCTAAAATTTGGTTTGCATAATTGGTCTCTCTAAAGTCTAGATAATTTCTAGTATTGAGTTTGAACAACAAGGAAGATGGTGTAGAGTCTTATAATGTTTACAATATGTCTTTTATGTGAGCTTTGCTGCACCGGTTCATCCTTGTGTTTGTTTCAAATAACCTTGCTAGCCTAAACCTTGTATCGAGAGGGAATACTTCTCATGCATCCAAAATCCTTGAGCCAACCACTATACCATTTGTGTCCACCATACCTACCTACTACATGGTATTTCTCCGCCATTCCAAAGTAAATTGCTTGAGTGCTACCTTTAAAATTTCCATTCTTTACCTTTGCAATATATAGCTCATGGGACAAATAGCTTAAAAACTATTGTGGTATTGAATATGTACTTATGCACTTTATCTCTTATTAAGTTGTTTGTTGTGCGATAACCATGTTCCCGGGGACGCCATCAACTACTCTTTGTTGAATATCATGTGAGTTGCTATGCATGTCCGTCTTGTCTGAAGTAAGGGAGATTTACCACTCATTTAATGGTTAGAGCATGCATAATGTTAGAGAAGAACATTGGGCCGCTAACTAAAGCCATGATCCATGGTGGAAGTTTCGAGTTTTGGACATATATCCTCAATCTCATATGAGAATATTAATTGTTGCTACATGCTGATGCATTAAAGAGGAGTCCATTATCTCGTTGTCTATGTTGTCCCGGTATGGATGTCTAAGTTGAGAATAATCAAAAGCGAGAAATCCAATGCGAACTTTCTCCTTAGACCTTTGTACAGGCGGCATAGAGGTACCCTTTTGTGACACTTGGTTAAAACATGTGTATTGCGATGATAATCTCGGTAATCCAAGATAATTAGGACAAGGTGCGGGCACTATTAGTATACTATGCATGAGGCTTGCAACTTGTAAGATATAATTTACATAACACATATGCTTTATTACTACCGTTGACAAAATTGTTTCTTGTTTTCAAAACCAAAGCTCTAGCACAAATATAGCAATCAATGCTTCCCTCTACGAAGGGCCTTTCTTTTACTTTTATGTTGAGTCAGTTCACCTATTTCTCTCCATCTCAAGAAGCAAACACTTGTCTGAACTGTGCATTAATTCCTACATACTTGCATTTTGCACTTGTTATATTACTTTACATTGACAATATCCATGAGATATACATGTTATAAGTTGAAAGCAACCGCTGAAACTTAATCTTCCTTTGTGTTGCTTCAATACCTTTACTTTGATTTATTGCTTTATGAGTTAACTCTTATGCAATAGTTATTGATGCTTGTCTTGAAAGTACTATTCATGAAAAGTCTTTGCTTTATGATTCATTTGTTTACTCATGTCATTACCATTGTTTTGATCGCTGCATTCATTACATATGCTTACAATAGTATGATCAAGGTTATGATGGCATGTCACTCCGAGAAATTATCTTTGTTATCGTTTACTCTGCTCGGGATGAGCAGGAACTAAGCTTAGGGATGCTGATACGTCTCCGACGTATCGATAATTTCTTATGTTCCATGCCACATTGTTGATGATATCTACATGTTTTATGCATACTTTATGTCATATTTATGCATTTTCCGGCACTAACCTATTAACGAGATGCCGAAGAGCCAGTTGCTGTTTTCTGCTGTTTTTGGTTTCAGAAATCCTAGTAAGGAAATATTCTCGGAATTGGACGAAATCAACGCCCAGGGGGCTATTTTGCCACGAAGCTTCCAGAAGACCGAAGAGAAGACGAAGTGGGGCCACGGGGCGCCGCCACACTAGGGCGGCGCGGCCCAGGGGGGGGGGCCGCGCGGACCTAGCGTGTGGGGCCCCCGTGACCCCTCTGAGGCTGCCCTTCCGCCTACATATAGTCTTCGTCGCGAAACCCCCAGTACCGAGAGCCACGATACGGAAAACCTTCGCGAGACGCCGCCGCCGCCAATCCCATCTCGGGGGATTCGGGAGATCGCCTCCGGCACCCCGCCGGAGAGGGGAATCATCTCCCGGAGGACTCTTCACCGCCATGGTCGCCTCCGGAATGATGAGTGAGTAGTTCACCCCCGGATTATGGGTCCATAGCAGTAGCTAGATGGTCGTCTTCTCCTTATGTGCTTCATTGTCGGATCTTGTGAGCTGCCTAACATGATCAAGATCATCTATCCGTAATGCTATATGTTGTGTTTGTTGGGATCCGATGGATAGAGAATACTATGTTATGTTGATTATCAATCTATTACCTATGTGTTGTTTATGATCTTGCATGCTCTCCGTTATTAGTAGAGGCTCGGCCAAGTTTTTACTCTTAACTCCAAGAGGGAGTATTTATGCTCGATAGTGGGTTCATGCCTCCATTAAATGCGGGACGATGACGAAAAGTTCTAAGGTTGTGGATGTGCTTGTTGCCACTAGGGATAAAACATTGATGCTATGTCCGAGGATGTAGTTATTGATTACATTACGCACCATACTTAATGCAATTGTCTCGTTGTTTGCAACTTAATACTTGGAAGGGGTTCGGATGATAACCTCGAAGGTGGACTTTTTAGGCATAGATGCATGCTCGGATAGCGGTCTATGTACTTTGTCGTAATGCCCAATTAAATCTCACTATACTCATCATATCATGTATGTGCATGGTCATGCCCTCTCTATTTGTCAATTGCCCAACTGTAATTTGTTCACCCAACATGCTATTTATCTTATGGGAGAGACACCTCTAGTGAACTGTGGACCCGGTCCATTCTTTTACATCGAATACAATCTACTGCAATACTTGTTCTACTCGTTTTCTCGCAAACAATCATCATCCACACTATACATCTAATCCTTTGTTACAAAGCAAGCCGGTGAGATTGACAACCTCACTCGTTTCGTTGGGGCAAAGTACTTTGGTTGTGTTGTGCAGGTTCCACGTTGGCGCCGGAATCCCTGGTGTTGCGCCGCACTACATCCCGCCGCCATCAACCTTCGACGTGCTTCTTGACTCCTACTGGTTCGATTAAACCTTGTTCCTTACTGAGGGGAACTTGCTACTGTGCGCATCACACCTTCCTCTTGGGGTTCCCAACGGACGTGTCAACTACACGCATCAAGAGGTCAAAGATATCCCTCTCAAGCAACCCTGCAATTAAGATACAAGAAGTCTCTTGTGTCTCCAACACACCTAATACACTTGTCAGATGTATAGGTGCACTAGTTCGGCGAAGAGATAGTGAAATACAAGTAATATGGATGATTATGAGTAGTAATTGCAATCTGAAATAAAAATGGCAGCAGACATGTAGCAGAACTTGTTGGAAACGGTGTTTCAATGCTTAGAAACAAGGCCTATGGATCATACTTTCACTAGTGGACACTCTCAACAATGGTCACATAGTTGAATAAATAAATGCTACTCTCAAACACTCTCTTGTTGGATAACAAACACCATTCGTTGTGTAGGGCTACAAAAGCACACCTCAAGCCGGAGTAAACAAGCTCCACAACGTCATAAAGGAATCACACACGATGCGCACACTTTCACCGTCACACCGTGGAGAGTGAATCCGGAGTTCATATTAAAGTAACCTCTAGAGTGCATAATAGACAAGAGTAACATCTACATATTCAACTAGATTACAAAGCTCATGATCACATAAAGATCACACCATGGGAGAGAGAGATGAACCACATAGATACCGGTAGAGCCCTCAGCCTCGGGGGAGAACTACTACATCCTCATCATGGGAGACAGCAACGGCGATGAAGATGGCGGTGGTGCCGATGGAGATGACTCCGGGGGCAATTCCCCGTCCCGGCGGCGTGCCGGAACAGAGACTTCTGTCCCCCAAAACTTGTCTTCGCGATGGCGGCGGCTACGGAACTCTTCGTGGAATATGACTTGTTATTTTAGGATTTTCGCGACAGAAGGAATCTATAGGCGAAAGGGCGGCGCGAGGGGGTGCCCGAGGGGCCCACCCCATATGGCGGCGCCCCCCCCCTCTTGGCCGCGCCAACCTATGGTGTGGAGGTCGTGGGCCTCCCCCTGGCTTGCCCTTCTGGCTCCGTGTGTCCCTCGGAAAAATAGGAGGTTTGGCTTTTGTTTCGTCCAATTCCGAGAATATTTCCTGTGTAGGATTTCTGAAATCAAAAACAGCAGAAAACAGGAATTGACGCTTCGGCATCTTGTTAATAGGTTAGTACCGGAAAATGCATCAAAATGATATAAAGTATGAATAAAACATGTAGGTATTGTAATAAAACTATCATGGAACATAAGAAATTATAGATACGTTGGAGACGTATCAAGCGGCGGCGACGGGACGCCGGCGACGGGGAAGGAGTCGCCACTGCGAGGAGTGGATGGGGACTGCGGACGTGGACGCGAGGAGTGGATGGGGATGCGGGGACGTGGTTGTGACTCGGGTCAGCGGCGGGGACGGGCGGGTAGATAGTAGAAAGCGATAGGGGGTTTTGCGCAAGATTACGAGCGAGTTAATTAAAAAGGAACGGAGGGAGTATATGATATTTATGTATGATACTATCTCTAGAGTGGGTAGTATCATAGAGTAGCACTCCCTCCGTCTCAGTTTACTAGTCTTCCCCGTATCCCTAGGTCGCCAATTTTACATATATAATTTAAATTATATAATAAAAAATTATATCATTAGAAAATAGAAAATCTAAACTTTCTAATGATATTTTTGTAATATATAACTAATTCTAATGATATATTTTTTATAACATATAACTAATGCTAATTTGATTAAATTTGCGACCTAGGATATGCGCACGTCTAATAAACTGTGAGAGAGGGAGTATCATAACCATGCTATATTTATTGCTTTTTAGAATGTCAATGCAAATTTGTGTACAAGATTTGTTTGGCATTAAATTTTCTTGTGATATGCGCTATGATACATTATCCACCTATGTTACTCTAATCTCCTCTCTCCTTCTTAATTAGCTGCCACATCATCATTTTTGTGGAACCAATATGCATGATAATAGCTATGATACTAGCAATATGGCTAGTCTTAGGCATCTTGGTCTCTAAAAGGAAGACCAACTGCTAACTTCTTGAACTGCTTCAGATTGGCCCAACCCCCGGCAATTCAGACTCAGTACATCTAAAGGTATAATTGCTCCACCCCCATGGAGACCAACGAGGCTATCCACGGCAGCCACCTCGCGCTCGTGGGCTGGCTGGCTCGTCTCCTTTCGTCTCCAAAGATTGGGCCATCTGTCGCGCGAGTATTGGTTCGAGGAGGAAAAGAAAAGGGATTGGACGAGGGGAAAAGGGCAACGACCAACCAAACCTTATCCTCGCAGATGCCGTCTGTCTCGTGAGTCTCGTCTCCTCCCCTTCCCTCCTCGCTCCCTCCACTGGCCGCCAGCCGCCGCCACTCCCTCGCTCCTAGGTCAGGCCAAGACATCGCCATTGCTTGGGAACCGCATGCCGCAGCTCCTCTCCTGCGACCTCTTCTTTCCGGGTGACCGACGGCGCAGCTCATCCTCCGCCTCTGGCTCATCTTCGTCGTTTTCAGCAGTTGGCCGAGCTTCTTTGCAACCGTCCTCTCCACCCCTTCTCCTCCCCGTCGCCATGGGTTCTTGAGGTGGTGTGGAAAAGGCTGCAGCGAAGCAGCAGCGCCGTGCGCAACTCTGATGGCCAGCACAGCCAACGCTTCTGCCGTGCCACTGCCCTCATCGTCAAGAACAAGTCCATCTGCAGGTATGTACCTTCCCCTCCCTCCCTCTCTCTCTCATCCTCATAGATTCTCATCTTTGTTTGTGCAGATTTTGTTTCATCTATGCATACAAGGTGTTTGACAAAAAACCTGTAGGGGAATATTAATTTGTGTCTTCTCTTTGCACTATTTTTTACTAAAAAATTTCACTTTCGAAATTTAGCCTCAATAAACAGTTGAGTTGTTTGTCTAGCTGTTTGCAGTAGGTCAAAATATGGGTCATGCTATTGGATAAGAACTGAACTGACTTCTTTTCTTCAATCCCCTGCCATCCATTCCCCACCTCTTCCTCCCTACCTAATATTCCTGGGTTGTGTTTTAGGCCTAGATTCGTTGAGACAGAGCTACAGATGCTAATAATGGTGGTGTTAAGATGAGGATCCGAGGTTCCCCTCTCCCACGTCAAATCCCCTTTTTGTATTGAGCTTGGTCTGAATTACTATGTATGTGCAAAAGAAATATCAATGCTAATTATTTTTACACTGAAAAAATAAGACAACCAATGTATGAACTTTTCAGTCTTTTATATTTGCAGATTGGTGCCTTAAAAAAAACCATCTCCACTAACATGTGTGTGTGTGGACTAGGAAGGAATAGTACCATGGCGGCTCGCTGGAGCGACAAGGTTGCCATGGCTGCTCCTCCGTATAAAGGTTTTAGTTCCTCATGCTTGCTTGTTATCTTCATGCCAATCCATGTGTATGTTATAATGAGTGTTCACTCACACACCCACAATGTTTTTTGATCCCTTAGTTTGATATTGCTTTGCTCAAGTGCTTAGTGTGTGCTTTGCAGCTTTCATTAGAAGAGTTGAACAGAGGCAAGGGATAACATCATGGTCGGCTTGCTTTGAGATTAATAGTGCCGACGGAGATGTTATTTGGTAAGCTTCATATCAGCTTTTTTTGTACTATTCAACTATATGATAACCGAACAAAAAGGCGCTTGTTTATATTCTTCTCCAATATTTCTTGGAATTGCTTTGTGTGCATGGTAGAGGCTAGGGTTCTACCGGGTCTAGGGCGGAGGTTGTAAGGGTGGAAGTGAGGGCGGAGAGGTTGGAGAGCTCGGCGCCGGCGGGCTGGGCGCCGTCGCGGAGGAAGGAGGCGGCGGCTAGGGTTGGTGCGGCGGCGCTGGGATCTCCCGTCTCCCTTCGAGAGACGAGACAAGAATGATACTGAATTATTGTCTGATTAATCTCGAAGGGATACAAGTGTTTATATAGGAGGACGGCCTCCTCGAAACCCTAATTTACTTGGGCTAAGCCCCTAATTTACTTGGGCTAAGCCCACAACTAGCCACTAATGGGCTTCCTGCGCGTATAGGTCAAACCGACCATAACATCTCTCCCCGCCTTCTCAAACAGCTCGTCCTCGAGCTGAACTTCCGGAAACCGCCGGCGGAGATCTTCAAGCTTCTCCCAAGTCGCCTCATCCTCGGGCAGGCCGGTCCAATGCACCAAGACGTGCCAAACCCCACGGCGCTGCCGGGCCTTCAACACGCGAGCCACACTCGCCGGGCAGGCTCGAGACGCCCATCCGAAGTAGGTGGAAGAGCTGGTGGTGCGAAGGAGGGTCGCCCGGTAGGCCTTCGGGAGGCCGACGTTGAAGACGTCGTGGAGGCGCGAGCCCGCGAGCAACTCAAGGCGGTAGGCGAGCTTGCCGATGCGCTCCGAAGCACACGGAAAGGACCGGCGTAACGAGGTCCCAACTTGCGCCTGGAGCGCGGGTCCAAGGACCGGGTCGTCCGGTGAAGAAGACGTAGCTGCACCCAATCGCCCACCGCAAACTCCGCCTCGCGATGGTGTGCATCGTAGTACTTCCCGGCCAGCCGCCGAGCCCGAAGAAGTCGCCGGCGTGCCTCAGCCGCATCTCGTCGCGGGTACGCAGCAGGTCATCCGCCGTCTCGCACGGGCCGTGCCGCACGCATAGGGAAGCATCGCCGGTGGTGGCCTCCCGTAGACCACCTCAAAGGGAGTAGCGTGCAGCGCGGAGTGGTAGGACGTGTTGTAGCAGTACTCGGCCCACGCCAGCCAGTCCACCCAAGCTCGTGGACGATCCCCGGTGAGGCAGCGCAGGTACATGGCGATGATCTTGTTGACGACCTCGGACTGGCCGTCCGTCTGAGGATGAAACGCCGTGCTCATGCGGAGCTTTACGCCCGCCAACCCAAAGAGATCCCTCCAGACGTGACTCGTGAACACAGGATCACGATCACTGACGATGGAGGACGGAAACCCGTGGAGGCGAACGATGCCGTCGAAGAAGGCGCGTGCCACGGATGCCGCCGTATAGGGATGACCGAGGGCGATGAAGTGCGCGTACTTGGAGAAGCGGTCAACCACCGTGAGGATGACGGACTTGCCGCCAACCTTCGGCAGCCCCTCGATGAAGTCCATGGAGATGTCCGCCCACACCTGGGACGGCACGTCCAACGGCTGCAGCAAGCCCGCCGGACGGAGCGTCTCCGTCTTGTTCCGCTGGCATGTGACACACGCCCGCACCCAGTCTCGCACCAGGGCGCCATCCCCTGGGATGTAAAAATCAGCGCGGAGACGGTGCAGGGTCTTCTGGACGCCCTCGTGACTCGCAGAATGCGCCAAGGACAAGGCCTGGTGGCGCAGGTCTCCATGATCCGGCACGAAGATGCGGCGTCCATGGAGGAGTAGTCCCTTGTCCAGGCGCCATGGCGCGGCCAGCTCGCCGTCGGCCAGGCGCTGGCGCAGCTGCTGCGCATCCACAGCCGTGGCAGTAGCGCGGCGAACCTCGTCGATGAAGGCGAAAGATGGCCCGGAGTGGATGCAGAGGGCTGCACCGACTGTGGGCGCGTCCGCAGTGTCGTCAACGTCTCGGCGGGACAGGGCGTCGGCGACTGTGTTGAGGCGGCCGGGGCGGTACTCGACGGTGAAGTCGAAGCCGAAGAGCTTGCTGATCCACTGGTGTTGCGGCACGGTGGAGAGGCGCTGATCCAGCAAGAACTTCAGGCTGTAGTGGTCCGTGCGCACACGGAATGTCCGGCCCCAAAGGTACGCCCGCCAGTGGCGCACCGCCTGGACTAGCCCGATCAGCTCGCGTTCATATGCGGCGAGCTTGTGGTGGCGCGCGGCGAAGGGGCGACTGAAGAAGGCGAGTGGACCCTCGCCCTGGTGAAGGACGGCGCCGAAGCCAATGCCGGAGGCGTCGCAGTCCACCACGACGGCTCGTCGAAGTCCGGCATCTGAAGAACGGGACCCGTCGTGAGTGCCCGCTGCAGGGCGACGAAGGCCGTGGCCGCCTCCTCGTCCCAGGAGAAGGCGTCGCGGCGAAGCAGGCGCGTGAGGGGCGCGGCGATGAGGCCGAAGTCCTGGATGTATCGCCGGTAGTATCCTGCGAGGCCCAAAAATCCGCGAAGAGCTCGTGGCGACTGGGGCGTTGGCCAGGCGGCGACGGCAGCGACCTTGTCCGCGTCCATCGCGACACCGTCGGCGGAGATGAAGTGGCCCAAGTACGCGACGGAGGTCGTGCCAAACGAGCACTTCGAGCGCTTGAGGTGAAGACGATGCGCTCGAAGCTCGTTGAAGATGATGGCCACGTGTTGCAGGTGCTCTGCCCAAGATGCGCTATAGATCAACATATCGTCAAAGAAAACAAGCACAAAGCGGCGTAAGTAGGGGCTGAGCACGTCGTTCATCAGAGCCTGGAAGGTCGCCGGTGCGTTGGAGAGGCCGAACGGCATCACCAAAAACTCGTAGTGGCCATGGTGAGTGCGGAACGCCGTCTTGGCGATGTCGTCCGGGTGCATGCGCACTCGATGATAGCCCGAGCGCAAATCGAGCTTGGTGAAGAAGCGCGCGCCATGTAGCTCGTCCAGGAGCTCATCCACGACGGGGATGGGGAACTTGTCCTTGGACGTGACGGTGTTGAGGGCGCGGAAGTCGATGCAGAAACGCCACGTGCCGTCGGTCTTGCGCACAAGGAGCACTGGGGCGCAGAACGGTGACGTCGAGATCCGGATGATGCCCTGTGCTAGCATGACCGCCACCTGGCGCTCGAGCTCGTCCTTCTGCAGCTGGGGGTACCGGTACGGCCGCACAGCTACGGGTGCCGTGTTTGGCAGCAGGTGGATGCGGTGGTCACAGGGTCGCGAGGGAGGAAGGCCCTGCGGCTCGTCGAAGAGGTCGCCGTGCTCGCTGCGACAAGTCGGCCAGGAGCGGATGCGCCTCGTCTAGCGCGGCGGCCATCAGGTGGAGCTGCGGGGATGTGCCAGTGCTGCCCACGCCCATCCAGTGAACACGGCGGCCGCCCTCGCGCCAGAAGATGAGGGACAGCGCGTCGAGGTCCCACAGGATGGGGCCTAAAGTGCTCAGGAAGTCGAGGCCGAGGATGAAGTCGTAGCAGCCCAAGTCGATGCCGACGCAGTCGATGGCGAACGGCTCGTCGCCCACGAGCATGGGAACCTGTCGCGCCACGCCTTGGCACGTAAGACGATCCCCGTTGGCGACGGTGACGCTGTACTTCTCCGATCCCGCCGGCTGTAGAGCGAGGCGGCGCATGGCGGTGTTGGACAGGAAGTTGTGCGTGGACCCCATGTCCACCAGCGCAATGAGACGCTCCCCATTGATCGTCACCGGGAGCAGCATCGTCTTTGCCGTCTTGATGCCCGCCATAGCATGGAGAGAGACGACAAAGGCGGACGCGTCGACTGGCGCGTAGGTCGTGACACCGGCCTCAGTGACGGTGGCGGCCGCGAGCTCGGCGGTGAGGGTCTCCACGTCGGCGTCGTCGACGGTCTCCAGGTAGAAGAGGCGGGCGCACGTGTGGCCCGGTGCGTACTTCTCGTCGCAGTTGAAGCACAGCCCCTGGCGGCGCCGCTCAAGCTGCTCCGCAGCCGTCAGCCGCTTGAAGGGGCGAGTCGGTGCAGGAAGGCCTACGGGCGCAGCGGCCGGTGCGGGGCGCGGCGGGGCGGTGGGTGTCGGGGAGGGTCGGGGCGCGGGACGAGCGCTGCCACGTTGCGCGTAGACCTGCTGCATGGCGAAAGCGCGCTGCTCGTAGGCTCGTGCGTAGTACATGGCCGTCTGCAGGTCCGCCGGCTCGCGCATCTCGACGTCGACGCGGATGTAGTCGGGGAGGCCGCCGACGAAGAGATCGGCGCGTTGCCGTGCCGAGACGCCCGGGGCATGACACGCGAGCGCCTGAAAGCGGTCGGCGAAGTCCTGGACCGTGGTGGTGAAGGCGAGGCGTCCCAGCTCAGCGAGGCGGCTGCCACGGAGGGTCGGCCCAAACCGCTGGAGGCACAGGTCGCGGAAACGCTCCCAGGGCGGCATCCCGCCCTCGTCCTGCTCGAGGGCGTAATACCAAGTCTGCGCGGCGCCCCGTAGGTGATAGGAGGCGATCCATGTGCGGTCGGTGCTGAGCGTCCGCTGCCCCGAAAACTGCTCACACTGGTTCAGCCAGTTCAGGGGGTCGGTGGCGCCGTCGTAGGTGGCGAACTCCAGCTTAGTGAAGCGGGGCGGCTGCTGTGCCAAAGGCGGAACCTCGGAAGCGCCCTCCTGGCGGCCCGGGTTGAAGGACGTGCTCGCGGCGAAGGGGCCCGTAAACCCGCCAGGACCGCCAGGGCGGTGGGCGGGCTGCTGAACCGTCGTCCGCGCCGCAGTATGAGTGTAGACGGGCGACGTGTCGGTCCATGTGGGGATCGGCGAGGGCGACGGCGGCCACCACGCGGGCCGGCCATTGCTGGCGGCGGAGGCGGCCGGTGGGGGCGGCGGCGGAGCGGCGGCCTGTGGGGGCGGCGGCGGAACAGCGGCCGGTGGGGGCGGCGGTGGAACGGCGGCCGGTGCGGGCGGCGGGTGCTGGCCGGCCTTGATCTCCGCGAGCTCGAAGCGGATGGCGCAGAGGCTATCGGCGAGGTCCGCCAAGGTAGCGGGGAGGAGGTCGAGGCCCGTGGGAACGGCGGCGGCCTGGTCTCCGGTTGCGGCGACGGCGGCCCCCTGCAGCGCGTGGGCGCGGGTCATGGCGGCGGGGGTGGTGTTGGTGGCGGCGGTGGACGTGGCGGCGATGGTGTCGACGGGGGGGCTGTTGGAGCCCATGAGACCTAGGCAATCTGATACCAAAGTGGTAGAGGCTAGGGTTCTACCGGGTCTAGGGCGGAGGTTGTAAGGGTGGAAGTGAGGGCGGAGAGGTTGGAGAGCTCGGCGCCGGCGGCTGGGCGCCGTCGGCGGAGGAAGGAGGCGGCGGCTAGGGTTGGGTGCGGCGGCGCCGGGATCTCCCGTCTCCCTTCGAGAGACGAGACGATAATGATACTGAATTATTGTCCGATTAATCTCGAAGGGATACAAGTGTTTATATAGGAGGACGGCCTCCTCGAAACCCTAATTTACTTGGGCTAAGCCCCTAATTTACTTGGGCTAAGCCCACAACTAGCCACTAATGGGCTTCCTGCGCGTATAGGTCAAACCGACCATAACAGTGCAATTAATTATCAGATGCCCCTGCTCCGCGGGGACTTACTACAGACAATTGCAATCTGCATACCAGATCTGTTCTATGTCAGATGATCTTTCAGATGGATGTTGAGGTAAAAACTATAAGAACAGTGCAAAGACTCGAGGATCGCATTTCTTTTTTCAATGCTTACATTACTGTTGTACCTCCACCTTTCTTGCATATCACCATGCTATATTACAATCGGTTGTGGGAACTTGAGTGACGTGAAAGGTTTGCTTTTTGACATAAAAGAACGACCGTAAGAGAATCTGGAAGAAATCTAAATATAAAAGATCTGATGGTTATACGGTTGGTCATAACATGCTGCAAAAATGATTGTAGTATGAGACATTGAAATACAAAAATACTCTACTTTAGAGTGTGGTCCAGTGAAACTATTATATGCATTTTATTATTTTAAGAATTCACTACTAAATTTATTTTGGTAGTAGTGAAAGGTCTCATTGAATATATGGATTATTCTCATCGTGAGAGTAACTAGAAGAAGAATATCTTTTTCAGTTAATCATTGTTTAGCGCGTATGTGCTTTTAGTAAATATTATCTACTGCAGATATTAGAGGCTCCTTTATATCCATAGTTTGAGGTTCTTTAAGGATCAATTCTAATTATCAGGTGTCTGGTATCATTGTATTTGGCAAAACATGGTATTGTTGTTCAAAGCTTGCAGAGCATATGTACTGCAATTAAGTGCATTTATCCGTGAAATTGAGAAAGGCATCTCTGGTGCTTTCTCGGCTCTGTGATTCATGCCAGATATACATATAATCATTTTTAGTTTGACGGTGACTGTGCTTTAGGTTAGTCAAAGGACATGGATATTTTAAATTAACACGTGATGTTAAACTATACTATAAGGCTTTAAGATGGTTCTAATAAATTTGTTTATGATAATCTTTTCTTGATCTATGAAATTTCATCTATGCTCAAATGTTTGGTTTTTACTCTGTTTTTAGTATTTGAAATCTAGCCGATTAACACTATTGAGTTCATAATAATTGGAAAGCAGTCGAATGCTTCGGGTTGACTTTGCATTGTCACAACATGGCTTAAAACTATGCTTTGCTGATTGGTTGTATTTTTTGACCTTCATTCAGTAATTTCATGCAAATATGAAAGATCGTTCAAAGGAGACGGAACGTTATCTACCTGCGTGCTCTCTACCAGTGGTGCCCCTTGAAGTAATACTGGGTTGTCATGTGCTTCTTTCTTAAGATTCAGAATACTGGGATGTGATGTACCTTGAAGTAAGACTGGGTTATTTCTTAGATTTTTATTTATTATGGATCAAAAGCAAATATCTTAATGTAAAAGTTTAAAACAAGAAAAATTGATAATTAGAAAGGCATACTAGCTTGCACCCAGCCTGTTGCTGAAATAGACCAGGTCATAAGTGAAAGTTTCCAACAGATTGATTTTCTTTTGTTCATATGAAACCCAGTTTTTGATAGTACCAACAAGAGAAATATAATTAGTGCCTCTACAGAGTGACGAATAGGCAGCTTACCTATAGTTTAGTATTTCTTCATAATTGAGTTCTTGAACTAATCCGCTATTATTTTCTTTTCTTTTTTGACTCTGTTTTGTAGGTTCAGGTTCTAATAAATATTTGCCTTGGTCAAAGGAAAGCAGATATGAAGTTGATACCCATTTTGTTAGAATATCCAGCTTCAGTGAAAGGACCGGTAACTTGCATATTGGTTATCTGCACGTTTCTCATGTCCTTTTGTGAGCCAACTTAACTTTTGAATATTCATTCTTGTATAGGAAGCTAACCACATTCTTTTGGGGCGCCTGTTTGGCTTTGGATCACTTGCAAGGTCTTGGATGTTTCAAGATAGTGGACACGGGTCACATCTTCCGTTGTTATGAATGATTTTGTTGCTGAAGTTATACAACTTGGTCGTAGGTGGCTCTATGGTGTTCTGGTCTTGCGCTTGTGGTAGGCCAGTGCAGAAAAGGTGTGCTGCAATGCCATCATGGAGCCGGCGGCCGTCACGGAAACTCAAGCACACTTGCCTCTTCTACTGTACACCTAGGTATATGTTCTCTCTGGTACTATAATTTTCGTCTCTTATAAATTAAATTATGAACACTAGCTGCACACCAACATGCAATGTTTTTCAGCAATCAAACTTTTATATACTCTGCAATTGTAAGCTTTTTAATCGATCTGAATTTCGCATCTAGACTTCTTCCTTTAGTTAATTGGTTCTCTCTCCACAATTGGTGTCTGCTGCTATGTATGACTGCAAACCTGACATAATTTAGCTTTCTCTTAATTCTCCATTAGATTTACTTCTATTTTCTGTTATATTTCGAAGTCTATTTAAGCATGATCACAGTTACTAATTTTCTTGTGTTTACCTTTCTCTTACTATCCCATTATATTTACTTCCATGGCATTTCTTTCTAAGAAGCTATTACTTGCCAAATTTCATCTTTGCACTATTATATACTCTGATATCGCTGGAAATTTTGGTTCTTTGACTAAAAAGGGTTTGATTCATTTGTGCAACTTTGCTTAGAATCCGTGTGACCTGCAAAGCACTCATCTGTGTGACCTGCAAAACTGTCATGCATTTTATTATGAATTATTTGGACCGATTGGTCTAAAAGGTAACGAGTAACAACACACGTGTGATCTGATGTCAACCGAGATGCAGGTCCGAGATACTCCGCCATGCATGGCAGCTGGCGCCTCCTCCAATCCCCCCCCCCCCCCCCCCCCCTCATTGGCCCACACAGCCATAAAGTAATATCGCAACGCAGAGACATACGAATACGCTGACTCGTTGTCCATTCACTCCAGTGGATGCTTCAGCCATTTTTCTAATCATAGGTTACATTTCTTGACCTTTTGGTCTGTGGGTAAGAGAGTATGGATGCTCAAACAATCAACTCCGCATTGATACTTCATTTGCACGTGCACACATTCAATTCACTGGGGTTAGATTTCTAATTCTTTTGATGTTGATTACGCAATAATGTTGCTTGTGCATCCCAATTCAGTAGGGGTCATCTGCAACGGCCATTTTTGTTTCTAGAGGCATATGCCAAACCCATGACTTAAATAATTTGAGACCACTGGATTCGTAAGATTTTAAAACTGTTCTTCACCATTGTTCTGTGTCTGAAATATGTTGGTGTAGCCTATGAGGGAACCTACAGAACAGTTGTATCAGTCATGCAATTTCACGTGTGGTGCTTGCTCTCTTTCCTACGGAGATAGATGCTATTGGTGTATATACTTATATGTGATGATGCCATGATTGTCTGCCCACTAATGCTTGGTTATTTTTTGAGCGTGCGCTTTCTTGCATAATTCTGAGTTCAAAAGTAAAGGGGATTGAAATTATATTTTCTTGTTCCATTTTAATTTAGCTGACATAGAATTGTGACCAATTGGTACATAGACAACGCCATTTCTGACCTGAAGGGGAAATGAGAATAGGAGTTCAGTCTGTATATATCCAACTTGGATGTCCACTAAAACTAAACCCATCTGTCATGTATATGAACTGTGATCCTATTAACTTTACGTCAGAAAAATACCAGGTTGCTTAAAAGGGTGGATTTCACCGATTTGAAATTCAGCTTGTTTTCTTGGTTATGAGCTAAAAGCTTCTACTGATAGGCTGAAAAGTAAATCACTTGACCATATCAATTTACATCAATCAAAAACACTTCTGGTTGCCAATGCCGTTAGGATTTGTCTGCAGCTCCTGCTGTTCTTGGCTAGCGGATCAGATGGACTTTTGGGCAAAAGGATACCTTCAACTCACTTGTATATTTATTATTATTCAATGTTCTCCTTTGTTTTTAGATATGCTTTATGATTTTGATGTTGTTTCTTTTGCCGTGATCTGAAATAAGTTCTGGTTTAGTTATCTGTTTTCGTTTTTGTTAGGATAGGAAAACTACACAGATGGTCATGCTCTCAATCCTTCTTTGTTTAACTTGATTTTTGTTTCTCAGGTTAATCATGTAATCCTTACATAGATATTTCAGAAGCATATCACAGGATTTCTCCGCTTGAACTGGGAATGATAAATCTCCGCAACTGTATTTCTTCTTTGTTCCCATATATCCAGTCGTCCAAGATTGACCTATTAGTTAGACTTACGGAGTTTTTGAGTAGGTGCACTATTTTTTTACAGGGTAAGTGTTGGTTTTCAGTATCCTGTGGGACTGAAGCATTTCATTGTCAAATTTTGAAAGCATACCATCTATCGGTGAGATTATCTCACAACCATGTGTGTATATGTTTTGTTTTCAGATGTCAACTCCACTATTTCATCCTCTGTTCTCTCATTTAATTCAGATATATGACTATTATAGTCTTTCCCTCTTTCACTGCCACTCCCTTTATTTTGGAGAGTTGTTATAAATAATCACCATACTAACTATCTGTATGTAGTGCAAAAATTATTTAGTTCACATTCAAACCTAGGGTGGCATTAAGTAGCTGACGTTTGTCGATCTACCAACCCAATATATAAATAATTTGTTCTATTCTTGATAGAAATTTCAATACAAGGTACCTTAAATGCAGAAATGTTTTATTTGATATCCCCATCTCTCACAGATGCTCCAGACAATAGGTACATATATCTAAACCTATCTTTCAGAGATGCCCCATACAATAGATACATATCCTGGAGTCTCTTTTCCATCAAGAGTAGGGTGTCAAGCGGTGTCCCGCATAATCAAAACTAGAGCAAACTGAACCTGTAACTGATGCAAAATTAGCAGTGTTAGTGAAGAGATTTGTCCCGCATCCTGCCCCGCTTGACACCGTACTGAAGATCAATTTCCCAGTTTATATGATCCAGAATATGGGTAATAGGTTTTGCGCTACTTGTGTATACGTATTGTCTCTTATATTCCTGCTTTAGCTTTTAAGAACCATATCTGGATGAAGTGGTCTATCCTTCGAAATTAAGTATGTCAGTAAAACATCACTATGTTTCTTCCCGTCCTCATGCATGTTTTGTAAAATAGACTGTTGCCAACCTTTTTTTACCCATTCAACACGATATTGTGCTGCTCTTGACTACCGTACGGTATGATATCACATGAATATTGTCTTTGTTGTTACTCAACAGCCAGCTGTTAAATGGAGGTTGTCAAAATTCTAACCAATGTCATGATCCAGGTCATGTTCCATGCTCCAGGACATGCTGAAGAAACTGCAACTTCCCAATCAAATAACAGTCAGAGCACAAGATATATGGTTCTGAGTGAAAGGAAAATACTGAAAAACTATAGCCAGAATGGGCTTGTCATTGAAGATTATGCTACCGCTTCTATGTCCTCCAGCGTCGTAACATGGCGCCACAGAGTGCCTGTGTGTGTGTGGCGAGACAGATTCGTGGCGACACTCCCTCATTGAGTGCCACCATGCAAGAAGTGTGTGGGGTTTAGCGCCGGTGGAGATCAGCGATTATGTGCAACACCTGTATGAGCCACACGCGCGCGGATGGTTACAAGCGATGATGAAAGATCTTTCTCACGAGGAGTCGACCAGGGTCGTGATCACGCTGTGGGCTCTGTGGCACGCTAGGCGTAAAATTATTCACGAAGGGCAGTTTCAGAGCCCGTTCTCGACGCATTGTTTCATTGAGAGGTTCAAAGTGGAGCTTCAGATCGCGGAGCCTGTTCCGAGGACCTTGCCGGCGGGGTCGATCAGCGGGCCAAAGTGGCTACCCCCGCCCCCTGGCCATGTCAAGGTGAATGTCGATGCGGCAGTCTCGAAGAATTTCCCAGCTGCGGCGATATCGGCCGTTGCTCGTGATGAAGGGGGGCAGTTTTTGGGCGCCTCCGTTGTGGTCCTACAGGGGGTGTCGGATCCTGAGAGCTTGGAGGCAATGGCATGCAGGGAGGGGCTGGCGTTAGCAGCTGATCTCCTGGTACAACGTATCCGAGTGGCGTCGGACTGTCTGAATGTCATCCGTAGCATTGCAGGAGAAGGTAAAGGCTTGTATGGACATGTAGTCCAGGAGTTGTGGGCTAGGAGAAGTGACTTCCAGGTTTGTCAGTTTGTTCATGAAGGGAGGAGGTCAAATGGCGACGCACATTGTCTGGCGAGAGGCTCAGTGTCTAGAGCTTTGGGCTGGCATGTCTGGTTTACAGGACCAGAGGGTCTTAGGAGTAATATTCTTGCTGATTGTAATGAACCTGTAATCACTGAGCAGCGAGTTTCTGACGCACTCTTTTCCTTACCAGGGTACCGAAGGGGACTGGAAGGTTTTTAATGAGGCGGCTCGCGATGCTTTAATAAAGCATTGTTTTTATCTCAAAAAAAATATACAATATATTTCTCTATATTTTCTTTACGTCTATTTATTACTAATTACTACTTATTATTGGCTTGTATTACTTAATTGATCTGTCTAATTTTGTGCTGGTCCCAGTAATTAAGTCAACTACATTCTCTTTGTTCCTTTTTTGAAAAATATATTTTTTTACAAAATATTAATCAGTGTGGAAGACAATTTTATCAGCTATGTCGTGTCCTCTAAAGACTGTCCTTCCTTTGTAATTGACATGTACATACGAATTAGGTTCCCGCTGCAAGTCCCCTTGTGCAACTTTGTGGATATTGCTTTTGTAAGCTCGTTCGTGCTAAGTTGTTTTTGTACTCGAAAATAGCTAACGGAACCCGGGTACGCGCGAGGATGAAACTTGACCAATTAGAGAGCAGCAGGTGGCTGACACCATACGTATATCCATCATATATATGTCTGTATTTTGCGAGTATTGAATTGTGTCTGACAACGCGTTGGCATTAACTCCTCCAAAACTCTCCTTCGTCTCCACTCTCCACCTCTTCCTCCTCCTCCCAAACAGCGCCACATTTTCCCCTCCGCGCAAGCCCCGCCCAAGCGGCCGCACGCCACGCCGCCGCCGGCTCAGGTGCTCGACAACCTCCTTGAAACCGTGATCCTCTTCTTCGCCGCCCCGCGCGACTCCCTCGCCGCCTCCGTGGCCCGCGCCGCTCCCATCACCCGCTCCAGCTCTCGTCGCCGTCCGCAACGACTTCACAAGCATTAACATATCAAGCCCCTAATTTCTTCAGCCTCCCGTTGCTCAACAGCTTTCAATTTCGTTCGCATCTAGTATTGAGCTTTCTTTCACCTTGCAGGACGTGGGGATGGCAATGCTGCTTCAAGCCAGCGCAGAGCCGTTCGTCGTTCTCTCCTCACGGACTTGTCCTTTTGGCCATTCCTGTTAGCCAATACTACGACTGATTCCTACTGCTCAAGGACCACCGGCAACAGGAACACCGGCCGCGGCTGTGGTGATTGGATCGAGGACCGGCGGCCGCAGGCGCGGGTGTGGCCACGGGAACGCCGTCGAGTGACTGCCGGAACGCCGGCAGTGGGAACACCGGGCGCGGCCGCCGGAACGCCGGGCGACCGGTCGCGGTGATTTGCTCGAGGACCGCCGGCCGCTGGCGCTCCTCCTCCGCCCAAGCTCCAAGGCTGTGAGCTGCCCCGACCGCCGTGGTGCCACGCCGGAGCTCCAAAGCCGCGAGCTGCTCCGATAGTGTTACTCCTCCCCCACTCTAGTTCTCCGGCCACCGGTGCTCCTCCGGCCTAGAGCTTCAAGGCATCAAGCTTCTTCCCCCGTCGTGTTCCTTCGCGGAGCTTCTCTGTCCGCCCTGCACCTCCGGCCAAGCTCCGAGGCCACGAGCTCCTCTACAGCCGTACTTCTCTTCCGCGAGCTTGTGCTGATGTTTCTCGAATCAGGAAAGATATGCATGTGTATGTTCTTCTCTGGGAGCTCTATTTGACTCAATTTTTTTTCTAATTTGGATGTTATGTGAAGAAATAGCGCTTGTTCTTGACTTCTTGGTGGATTCTACCACAATTATTTTCACTATCCGGATTAGTACAGATTCTCCTTATTTCTCTTTTGATTTGAGTTGTAATATAAATGAAGCAAAATGTTCTATTTGGATTAGTACAGTGTCACATTTTCACTATCTGCACCACTAATACAAAATGTTTAATTTAAACTATGACAAAATCACATGTTTAACTATCTGCAACATTAATACAAAATGTTCAATTTAGATTATAGAAAACCATACTTTTGACAATCTACACCATTATCACAAAATGTTCAATTTAGACTAGTACAAAATCAAAATGTTCAATTTAGACTAGTACAAAATCAAAATGTTTAATTCGTTACTTTTTTTTTTCTATCTACACAAGTGATAAAAAAATCTGTTCAAAACTTTGATTCACAAATGTTTAATATGTTACCTAGTTATTTTAATTAGAACCATTCACTTCAGATTGACAAAAACAAAGTCCTACCGTGCATAATAGTCAAGAATATTTAATGTTTCTGCACCCTGCACTGAAATCACAGTTAAAGCAGCCCTGTATGCATACGTGTCACGGATGTATACACATGTGTATTAAGCTTACCAACACAGATTAAAGATTCGTATAGACTGCTGGCTATATTACGTGCTAATCTCGCGGCGGTAATCAACGTCTGAGATGTCGACCTCGCCCGTTGCCAGGTTCCGAACGTTCGGGTCGTTTTTGTACTTCCCTTTTTAAACGACTAAGTTCTGTGTATCTTCCCTACCGCCTACTCACATTAGATTTTCATACATGGTTAACATAGCAGTTGCCAAATTATTTGTCAGTGTGAAAGTCGGAGAACGTGCTCCAAGGCTCGTCCCTGAAATACTTTTTTCCTACTCCATTTGTAATTTTGTGTTATTTATCCCAAGTTCATCCCTATTGGCTTCGTTTTATAAAACTAAAAAAAATATTATTATTTTTTCACCTAATTTTTATCGTGGTTATAGAAAGTGCACATCGGTTTGAGTTTCACGGGATCGTGCGCCAAGGCGCACTTCTGAATCTAGTTCATTAGTACTGGCGGACTACACACACCAACTCTAAGACTAGCCCCAATGGGAGTATCATAAGTAGTATCATGCATGCCATGTTGGCAAAAATCTGATGTGTCACATCAATTAATGAGGTGAGAGATGAAAGTAGTATGATAATATGATACCGTATCATGACACATAAACCTAGAAAACTTCATGAGAAATACATCATGTAAACATATTTGCATTGAGATTCTATAAAACATTAAATATGACATAAGTATGATACCATATTATGATACTATGCATTGTGGAGGTGGTACCACATACTAGTATCATGTGCATGATACTAGTGTATGATACTTTCCATTGTGACTAGTCTAATGCGGCTGTAGAGGCACTATAGGGGCGTGCTGGTGAAGATGCTCTTAACAACACGAGTGTGTCTCAACGCCATTACTACCGAAACTTGAAGGGAGAGATTAACGCCAAAGATTTGGCACACACCCTGGTTAAGCTGTTTCATTTTCTAGGACGATTCCGTTTTCTTGGGGAGACTACCATTTTATTTTTTTTCCTATTAATTATATTAACATTACTAGTTCTTTGTAATCTTGTAGATTATAGGATTGCATCGTGAGTCGTATTAGTCATGAGTTACAACATGAGTTGCGACTGAGATTTGTTCATTCACATATTAGATTGCAAGTGAAAATTCGCTAGACCAGTGGATTGCACTTTGATTCGTGCAATTATGCATTTTAACGTGGATTGCAATTGCAACTGATATTCGATGACATCACCCAACTAAGAATTATATTGTATGAACTATTATCTGTGTCAAAATTTGTTGTACTAGAGAGAGATTAATAATATAGAGACGCCCCCAATATGAATATGGTCTCCATTTGTGGGTATGCCAACTTTTCATACCATCATATTAGAGTGGAGATCATTCATTCTGGTTTATTGGTCTATTCCTTGTGCTGCACAAAGCTTCGAACGTCAGGACTTGGATCATTTCAGTGGTGTGAACTTGTGGAGCCAAACTAGTATCACTGCCACAGTATTGCATTATAGTTATGTTTACACACAATAATTATCAATCAAGGGCAGACCAATAGATCATGGTGAGCACATTTCTCCAACATACTTTCGTTGCAGTGAATTAATTTTCATGGATCGGATTACTAAAGATACCATCCCCATGTTGTTCCCACTGTGTCACCGGAGGTGGGCAACAAAACCTCCATTGTTGATCATCAGATTTAACGGTGGGAACCCTTTGAGCATGATCTCGGTGAAAACTATTCAACATCTACAGCTCGTTGCTCATAAACCCCAAGTGCATCCACCAGATAGAAAGAATAAAAAGGTGGAAGAGTCACCCAGAGAGCATCAACTGGTATGGAGCATAAAGGAAACCAGATTGCAATTGCAGCAAGTTTGAGCCAAGTACGTCACCGAACAAACAACCTGTTTGACTCCAATTATATTCTTCATATCTTCTATGCAAATCATGGCCATCTAGAACTTGTTCTATGCAGCTCAGCTCTGCTTTCTCTTGCTCTTTAGTGAGGTTTGTAATCTTATATTTATGTTCAGAAAATAAATTGATTTGGTGAACGGATTAGAGTGCGTAGCAAATTTGGTAAGTGAGATTTGATAACTTGTTATTCAAATGAGAATTTGGTGAATGAGATTCGGTGAAGAAACAATTGCCAAACCTTGAGAGCAAATAGTAAATTTGAAACATCCTATCTTAATTGAAAGAAGTGCCGATATGCATCACATGAATAAAATTAACTGGTCCAGCCCAAATGTTCAGTAAAAGGAGTCCTAATCATTATTAATGTATGTCTGCTTCCGTTTTTCATTACAGATCAATAGTTGAGCACGAGCAAAAGAAAGACAAGGAAGTTCTGATCAACACTAATGTCTGTCTGCTTCCGTTGATCCATTACAGATCCATAAACTCGTAAACCATAGTACTGCTTAATGCTACGAGATCACGAACGCACTAGCACTTAAAGGTAGAAGGTAGAGTTTGCAGGAACCACGCCGTGCGTCCATTACCTCAGTCCTCGTCAGAGGTGTAGTCCTCGTCAGAAGTGTAGTCCTCGACAGCGGCAAGGCAGTGTACATGAGAGTAGTCGCCGGTGAGCAGCTTCCGGCCGACCTCGAAGGAGACGAAGGCGTCGATGCAGGCGTACTCGATCTGCTCTTCCGATAGCTCGTAGGCGTCCCACGGCCCCATAGTCACGTTGCGTGGCTTCTCGATGTTGACCCCCATGACGGCGCTCGCGATGCCCTTGAGCCCGGCTTGACGGAGCCCGGGCATTTGCATCCTGTCCGCCGCGAGGCCGCGCAGGTCAATGGTGTTGGCCACCTGGAGGTGGTGGTCTTTGCTGAGGAGGTTGGCATCCCCCTGCACGGCGACGCCGACGAAACGGAAGCTGCGGTCGGCCAGGAACTCAGCCAGGGCGTCGGGGATGTAGTCGGCGTGGAGGAGCTGGAAGATGAGGCAGCGGCGGCCGACGCAGAGCTGCAGGAGCGCCGCCGGGTTCTGCACGCGGCTGTAGCTGGGGCGCCACTCCACGTCCAGCCCGACGATGAGCTTGTGGTAGACCCAGCGGTACATGCAGCGGATCTCCTGGAGCCAGCGCTCGACGGCTGTGCCGGAGGACGTGACGGTGGTCTTGATGTCGTGCCCCTCGAAGGCGACATACTTGACGTACGTCTCGTCCGCCATTGGCTGATGGTCCTTGCGAGCGAAGACGACGAGGGAAGGACGGGACTGAGATCGACGGGGTCAAGAGCGAGGAAGACTGAACGGCGTCGAGAAGCACGGCGGGGACCTGTTGTTATATAGGAGATCCACTCGGAGACATCCCAAAATAAACCCTGAAACTATTTGATTTTCCAAAACAAAAGTATCCAGGATCCAGATAGAACTAGTATACTACTACTAGTAGTACTTTGGATAGAACACGTTTGAATAAAAAAATTTAAAGAAAGATCCAAATCTACATAAGTTCACAAGAAGTATAAAGCATTCCAAACATAACATAAATTAAATAGGGATTTTTGGACCACCTAACAACCCCTACTACTGCCGGAACGAGCCGCCGACGTGCCGCTGTCACCGCTCCCTTACCGGAGCCAGCCTGGTGATGTTGATGACAGTCGAGAAGTATTCGTGCAAATAAAATTATATGAAATGTCCACTATAATTCCATAGGAGTAATTTATATGAAATAAAATTTGTTTGATTTTGCCACAGAAAACACAAAAGTTATTTAAAAAGATATGTTGTTACATTTTCTATAAATTCTAATTCAAATGATTGCTTATGAAATAATTCTATGACAATCAATCCTACAAAATAATAATAAAATCTATAGGATTTCATGCAACAAATTATCCACACAAATAATTTGAGAGCTCATTTGATTCAAAGTAATGCCGTAGGAATTCTGCAGGATTTTCATCCTTAAGAATCTTTTTTATGGGCACGTTTGATTCATAGAATTAGAACCCTTAGAAATGCATAGCACTTTTTCTATACGATTGCAATGCACTATGTTTTGTAGAATTTTTTTTATCAACTCAACCTCATGTTATAATGCTTTGGTTTTTTTCTATGATTCAAATGCTACTTAAAGAAATTTCATATAAGTTTCAAATAATGTAGGATTTAACTAGACGGAACATTTTAATCCTACACTTTTTTCTATTCCTTCGTTCTAAAATTCCTAGGAATCAAATAAGAACTCCTTTAATGCGTACGATATGAAAAACATAAGAATAGAAAAGGCAAAGGGCATGCACATTTAAATCCTATGAAAAGATAAGATGTGTTTGATTGTTGCAAAGGAATTTTTTCATTAGGTATGTCCTAATGGTATAAGATTTACACTAAAAAATTTCTATAAGATTAATTTCTCTAGAATGTGTTTGATTGTTGCAAAGAAAATTTTCATTAGGTATGTCCTAATGGTATAAAATTTACACTAAATTTTTTCTATAAGATTAATTTCTATAGAATGTGTTCTTATAAATTTCTCAGAGAATCTAAATCCTATACAATTCTTTTAAAAATTCTATGAATCAAAAGAGCCCCTAAACCGTGAACCAAACAGGTCCTGAGTTTATTAAATGAAACAAGAGAGGTTGATGGATTCACAAGCGAGCATTGCAGAAACTTGCGCTGTTCTGCCGTTGCCGTTCTGCTTGCTTTTCTGGTACCGTCTCTGTAGATAGTAGAGGTGTGACATCAGGTCAACTGGCAGTGTGGCAGTGGCAACACAGGCACAGAACGAAAAAGAAGGAATCAAGTTGTCAGGCAAGGAGCTTCACCCGTCTCTTCCCTTTGCCGTGCTCAACACAAAAGCAGTTCTTGTCGGATTTGACCACACTGTACGCGCTTGTCCATTGTCGTGTCAAGCGCTCAAGGCTAGTGTGCAAAATCAAAATACCAATGTTCGCAACTCATTATTTCACCAGGCTCCATGATAATTGAACTGCCATGCATTTCTTAAAATTAAAATCGTGCAACTCAGTTATGGCCTATTTTCGGATCTGCCGTCTTAATAACTACAAATAATTTCTATGATACTAAGCATCTCTAGCAGCCTGATACATTTTAAACACTAAAAATAACCGCTCGCGTATGTTTGCATCAGATCGTGGATGTAGAAATGGTCGTCAGACCACGATTGTTGGTTTGCGTCTGAGGGTGCTCTAGCAGCCTCACACATTATGTCCGACAAGGCCAGCTGGGGTTATTTGCACCGAAAATGTGCAATATATGAATCAAATTGGCCATACAAAACAACGGAAATAGAGGTTTATATACCTTATTATTATAACCAAATAAATGCGAAAATCTACATGCATCAAGCATTAAAATACATAGAGAGTAGTCCACAATTAACAAATAAAAGTAGATAAGATTGGCTACTAATCCATATGTTTATGCCCAGCCAATTCTCACTGATGGTCAGTCAAATCCTTCTGGAGACGTTTGAAAAATGCTAACTTGAACGCTCATATTAGGAACTCCTTCCAGGTACTTTCCCTAGGGTTTGGCTGAACCAACTCACCGTCAAACACCCATCCATTTTCATCGCGGTCATCATAACGCTCTATCTCGACGATCATGTTATGCATGATCACACAATAGGTCATCACCTCATGCATGGTATGAAGAGACCATGTTCTAGTTGGGTGACGAACAGTAACCCACCGAGCTTCGAGCACACCAAAAATCCACTCCACATCTTTCCTACAAGCCTCTTGCATCTTGGCAAATCTCTTATCTTTTTCTGTTTGAGGATTATGACTCTTCACTAGTGTGGCTAGTGAGGATAAATGCCATCATCAAAATATAATGGCTTGTCATCTGTATTGCCATTGATCAGTGCACATGGATGTCATTGTGCGAACCGACCATGTCAAAAAAAAAGAGTACCAAATCCACAAATATTGCGATACCACGGCCTCCAGAATAACAGTGCAGCCCTCGGAATGGCCGTTGTAGTAACACTGCCATGCAAATGAACAGTTCTTCCACTCTCAATGCGGGCAATTGATGCTACCGATCATGTCCGGCAACCTCTAGCCTCATTTATTGGCAACGGCCATCTAGTGCCCTTAACAATTGGGGCAGCAAAGTGCCTTATTGACAGAGTTTCCAGCACCTCTCCACCCCGCCACCTCCGGCTCCAACCAAGGAAGCGCCATGGAGAGAGCAAAAACTACCAGACAACCATGGATTCGACCCAAAGAATCCATAGACAAACTCCCGGCATGAAGCCAAAAACTAGCATAACGCCAAAACAGAGAACTACTCCAACCTTTATTAAAACTACTATGAACAGACCTAGATCTGGCGCCTCTCCTTAGCCTCTTCCAGCCGGCGTCGCCGCCAGGAAGGGCATCAGGTCGGCCCGGCACACGGAGGTCGACTCTCTGGGGCTCAAGTACAGCTCGCCAAACACCCCATTCACGGCTCGACAAAACTGGTACATGGATTCATGGCATGTGCTCTCACTCATTCGTAGGTACTCCTCAAAGATATCACCAGGCATTCCATATAAAAACATGCGAATAACTGCAGAGCATTTCTGGTAAGAGGTGAAGCCTAACTTACCAGTGGCATCGGACCTGTATTGGAAGTAGGGGTCGTAGTCTCTGACGTCCCGTAAAATGACCATGAACACGTCTCTTGACATCCGGTACTAGAGCTGGAACATGTTCTCGTTGTACACATGATCAGTGAGGTGGAAGTCGTCTTTGTAGAGCCAGCCATGCCCGCCGACTCGGTTGCGCGGCATCTTGCCCCGGTGGCCCTTCATCGAGCCCCAGTACACCGTTGTTTGTAATGGGCCTTGTGGAGGATGAAGGCTGCATCAACCATGAATTGCGACATCTCGTCGGATTGTTTGTCAGAAGAGCTGTAAATGCACTTCCTGCGTAGCCTCTCGAGTGATTGCATGATGTCCATCTACGAGGCACCAAAAGGCAACAGTGCATCAGTAGCGAGTCAAGTTGGCACATAATGGACGGAAATGGCGTCTAAAAAGTGCACCGGCTCATACCGGCAGTTTATCGAACATGTCCTGAGCGTCGAGGCCGGCAGGCGCTCCTTGCATATGTGCGGCCTACAAGGATGCGTGCGACGCGAGTAGGACCTCCCCACTACCCTAGATCCGAGCCTAGACTGAGGAGGAGGCGTGGCATAGAGAGACCTGGTCGACTACGGTGGTGTGGCGCGGCGGCGGTGGGGTGGCGGCGTCGCCATAGGGCTCCAAAGAAGGGGCAGGGGGCACGAGCGGACTCTGTTCTATTTTGATCTCCCTGACATGCGGGGTTGGCTAGGAATACAAGGTCACGAAACGCGTTCGCAGCGCAAATTTGGGTCGAGTTTACATCTCCGCGGAGAAGATAGTTATTTTGTGTCGAGCCGCTAAGTACAGACTCATTTTTCGACCGTGTGAACACTTTGCATCCGTTTAGGTCAGGCCGCTGAACATCCTTAGGAGAAAATATCATGTAGTTGAGCATTGAAGAATTAAACTGATACCGGACCAAATTCAATTTGCTAGAAAATGCGTGAGCGTTTAATATGCAGCTAGGATTTCCGACAAGATGTTACTGATTCTGGCACAAACTATGCACTTTTTTTTTGCAAGATAGTGGAGGTGAAGTTTTGATTCCAGGGTGCGTATGAATCTATCGTAAAAAAATGCATAGAAAATAAATTTTAAGATATCAAAAAATATCTGCGTACAGCTAGATATTCTATGTTGGAATATAAGTTTTCAAGAAAAAAAAAGAACATTTTACTTGGGCTATGAAAAAAACATAAAAATGTCCCTTAAATAGTTATGTTGGAGAATCAAAATTTATCTTTTTGCGTGAGTAAAAAATCTCTTCTTTAATCTGCTGGGTTGAGCGCTAGCATAAACGATTATTGGGCCTCTCATTTTGTCTGTGTCATTGGTATCTCGGGTTTTTCGTTATTTCGGTTAATTAGGGGTCAAAATCGAATTTAAATTGATAATTTTGGTTTATCACATTTACGCACCAAAATTAGTGTTGGTTAATTCAGTTTCGGTGCATTAAGTTCTGGTTAATTCGGGTTTAGCGTTTGTTTTCGGTTTTTATGCCCACTCCCATACATATGTACATTTGCATACCTAAATTCGAAAGTATATGTACCTTACCCAAAAATGACAAGTTCCGAATGAACAATATGAGGGTCAGCAATACCCATGTCCATAAAATTATCTTTATAAGTGTGCATGCTTGTTGCTGATATGAAAATTTCAAATTCATGGTGTTGTCTCTAATTACTTTGTGCACCATGAATGTGTTATAAAGTTTATATAAAATGTATATTTTTAGACAAATCTCATATATTGATTAGATTCCCTTTAGCAATGTCCATAATATCATCTAGTAAAAAGCATCTCCACCGGCGATCGCCAAATAGGCGTCGACAAGTGTCTAGACAGTGTTCTATTTAGGGCGCCAACACCTGCTCCCTCTATTTGAGGGGTCTATCCGATCCCCCATAAGAAACCCCCAATTCTTTTGAACAAACAAATTTAAACAAACTTAGAAATTTCATTCAATTTTAGGTTTATTTACAAAGTTTGAATGAAATTTAAATTAAACTAAATTAAACCCTAGTTCACTGGCCGTCTGTCAGGCGCGAATCTCCTGCCTCCTCATCGTTCTTCCCCTCTGCCACCGTATGCTCCCGCGATCGCCTCTCCACCCTTGGTTCGCGCCACTAGCAGGATTCCTACGAGCCTCGCTTCCTCGCGGGCGGGCGCCTCGGTCTGGTGCTGAGAGTTGACCTCAATCAGCCTCTGCCTTGGCCGCCACGAGGAGGCAACCAACCTCCTCCACGGGCGCTCACTCCCGTGAGATCTGCATGGACGCTCGAAGATGGCAGCATTGGTCTCCTCGCAGACTTGATCCCGGATCCTCTGGTCACACTGTGAGTTGAAGGATGCTATGATCGCTGCCTGCTCTGGGTTACCCTCAAATTGCTCCTTGGCACCCCACTCCACCTGCTCCTCCGTGACCCTGGCATCAGCGTCTGCTATGAACGCCTTGTTCCACTCGTCGAACTCGGAGTCGTTGAAGAAGTCATCCAAGTTGAAGTCCAGCAGCTTGACCTCGTCATCGGGGTGCGGTGAGGCCACGAGCTCGGGCTGCGGTGGTAGCAGCAGCGGCCCATTCAGTGACGGAGACAAGGGGGGACGAGGGGGGCATAGCCCCCCCTACGCTCATGATTTTCCTTTGACCACAAGCCATGGCAGCTCCTTATTTGTGTGATTTTAGCTAGTTCTGCCTCCCTCATACTAAGATTGCCCCCTTATACTTCATTCCTGGCTCCGTCCCTGGGCCCATTGACGTGTGGCTCTTCAGGTTTAGCATCAAGTAGGTGGTGGCGAGCCAGCGTTGCATTGCTGAGTGTGTGGAAGGATTTCATCGGTGGTGTGGAGGCGAGTACGGCGAAGATGAGCGGAAAGGATGCTAAATAGGCGGAGAGGGTCGATGGGGGCATTTATAGTGGCGGTATCCGAGGCGTGTTCGTGTGGGGAAACAACGTGTTCATTAAAGATGACGACCCAGCTCTGAGCATCCGAGGCGCCCCATTAAAGAACAAGCCGCTAGTCGAGTCACTGCCATACCGCCCCCGCCCATAAAATCTGAAGTGGAGCGACGCGCCCTTTTCATACCAATCGTTAGGGGCCAGCAAGAGATTGTCAGTGATTTTATTGGGCTCGAAAACCCACCATCTATTTTTGGTGTTAGCCAAAAAAAAAAGGGCCAACCCTAATACGGCTATAGGAGCACTGGAGCACTATGGGGCATGCCCGTGAAGATGCTCTTAACACCACGAGTGTGCCTCAACGCCAGTATTATTGAAGCTTGAAGGGAGAGATCAACGCCAAAGGATTTGGCACACACCCGGGTTGAGTTGTTTCGTTTTCTAGGACTATTCCATTTTATTGGGGAGGATACCATTTTATTTTGTACTCATTAATTATACTAGGAAGACTGCCCGTGCGTTGCACCGGGAGATATCTTTAACATTCTACAGTTGTGGCGGTATTCTAGTTGCTCAAGAATCGCCTATGCTCTTTGTTAACGTCGGACATCTCAACCTTCGTCCTCATCATGCATTCTGGGAGAATCTCATGATACTAAATGGTGGTCACATTTTCCTCTATTCATGGCACATAAGCAATCCTACAAATATTGTGTGTCCCACGCCGCGCCAACAGATAATATTGCACACTTGTAATGATGTTTTTTTTTCAAAATAGGGATATGACCCCGGCTCAATAATGACAGTTGTTGCCACCCTTAAATTTTGAAAGATATAAATCAAAACTAATTAGAGCTAGTACACGCATAATATTGTGGTAACGGTTCAGTTTAATTCAATTTTTGCCCGACAATGTTTTTTAATAATTTTATCTAATCTAATCTGTCCCTTTCTATATTTTTTTGTTACGACATGTGAGGTTTGCATTACTACTGCCAATCTAGCATAAAACAAAACAAACGGAAAGCGATGTTAATAAATATTCCCTCCGTCTAAAGATAAGTATCTTAGTTTTGTCTAGATTCGAATGTACCTAGATATATTTTAGTTATAGAAACATCCGTATCAAAAAATATTGAGCCATTTATTTTTGGATGGAGGTAGTACTGAAGTAATTACTACCTCCGTCTCGATTTAACAGGCACGCACGCAATTTAAGACAAACTTTGACCATTGATTTGGTCAATAAAATATAACTTTTATGTCTACAAAATCTATATCATTAGATTCGTATGCAAAAAAGCTTTCCAATGATATAATTTTTGTGACATATATTTCATATTTTATTGACTAAAATAATGGTCAAAGCAATTTCTTAAACTACGTGCGCGCCTGTTAATCTGAGAAGGAGGGAGTAGTTATGCTCATATGCTACTGGAAGTAAGCTGGAGAGAAACAAAACAGGTATTCTTGTTTGCAGCTGCTAATTCCTGCCACCGCTTTGAATCTCTTCTAGTTATTCCAAGACTTTTGGTCGACCACCATTAGTCCATTAGTGTAGTCTACCTATTGTAGCACTACACCACAATATGCACTACTGAATTTCTTATTTGCACGTGTAGCTTCTCAGATATACAAATAGGAATTCTTCACTTACAGATCCACAGATATACATTTCACAAAGAAGGAAAGAAAACAATAAAGAGATAGCTTGGACCAGTTTTGCAAGAAGTATTTCAGAATCAAACGAAATAAAGAAGAAGGTAGTAAAATCAATCTGGTCTGCACACATGAGGATTAATTATTACAGTATCAGGCCGCATCGCCGTTTGGAGCTCATTGTTTCATGTTGAGGATCCCATATAGTACTCATTGAAGTGATGAACTGTCTCTAGATATCTGATGATCTCAGGGTTCCACAACAACATTGCCAACATATAAAATTCTTGCTGAAATATATGGTGATCTCTTCTGATGGTCTCTTCCATGTAACTTCACCTCATGGTTCTGCAAGTGCATTTTATGTCTTTATCACATACGCCAACTGATAAAATTATCTTTTGATGCAATGGCCTCTTGCAGACAACCACCACCATGGCGGCTGCTCTGAATCGCCCCTCCCGAGGGTGCTATTGACTCTGAGCAGAAACTGCCCTGGTTCTTTGGTGACGTACGGGACCCTGAATTGGGGCCGGAGGAGCTAGGAGCGGACCTGTTCTACGAGATGTGGATCGCCTGCTTCATCTCTGCTGAAGCAAGCACGAACCAGGCCACACTGCTGGGCCGCCAGTCTCGCGTCATGTGGAGGTAGCAGCGATGTGTCCTGATGGTTATCGCTGGGCGTGGATCCCCCTGTGCAAGGATAGGAATAGGACTCAACAGCAGGAGGTCGCGGCACAGCTTGGCAGCGTCGTACACTTGCCGGCGCGCAGTCCGGCGTCCTGATCCGTCTTAACGCCGCTGCGTCGGCCGTGATAATCACCTCCGCCTGTCGGGCCCCAGGCGCCGCCCACGGTGATCCTACGAGCCGCTCGGGTGCATCTTCGGCGATGCCTCACGCCCTCATCCTGCAGCCGCCGCCGTGCCGATGGAGGTCGTGGTTTCTTCATGCAGCAGCCGGACGAGGCGAATCTCAATTCCTTCGCCATCGCTGGAGTCATCGTGATTTCAAAACGCTTGCCGTGGCGTCGTCGACTTTGCTTATGTCTGGCATGGTTATTTCTTGATCTCTAGTCGAGCTGTTAGCTTGCGTTTCTGATTTCCGATGATTTCCGGTGACGGTTCTCGTTTGTTCGGTGGGAAAAGAAGAAACATAACGGACCGGTAAGTATTTTCATGTATTATGCAATTTGGTGGGAGGGTAAAACTGTCCAAAAAGTGTTGG
>NC_061508.1:192086489-192172401 GCF_022539505.1 Lolium rigidum
AAAAATAAATACTAAAACATTATACTCCTTTCGTTCCAAAATGTAAGGCTCTTAATATTTAGCCAAAAGTCAACATCTTCTAAGTTTGATCAAGTTTATACGAAAAAAATATTGAGAAACTATACTTTCTGGTGGGTGAATGTATTGATATTGATTTGGTATTTTGAATGTTTATATTTTTACGTATAAATTTGGTAAAAATTAAAATATGTTAACTTTTGACTAAAACTTATGCGTCTTGCATTTTGGGACGGGGGAGTAATAAACAATATGCGTTGACACTTATCATTTTTTCCACGACCATTTTCATCTATTCAATCATGAACATAATGATACGTAACAAAATTAAATTGCAAGCCCTCTCTAGGCGGCTACCAGCCCCGCCCTCTATGTCTGTCGTGCCATAGGGGCCACGACGCCCCCTTTCCAGCGACGCTCGACTAGCACGTCGTCGATTGAGATCTTGTGTGTGCAGCCCTCCATGAGTCCCGGTAAGTCTCACCCCCAATTACAGCTTCACCTTCGACGCCAATAGTATCTCTAACCAGTGAACCACTATTTCATCCTTCCCATCCAGGCGCTTCGAGAATAATCCATCCTCGAATTTCGTCATCATTTCCATTCAGTAACTCTGTTGTGAACCCTTTTTTGTTGCTACTACAGTACCTCATTCAACTTTTCACTGGATGATTGGGTACATGTAAGGCTTTTATTTTTCAATTTTGTTGTATTTCAAAAAATAGTGTTAGAAAATTTCACAAATTTTCGAAAATGTATTTCGTTGTATTTCAAAAAATAGTGTTAGAAAATTTCACAAATTTTCGAAAATGTTTGTCCTTTTATTTTTCCCAAACCCCCTTTTCCTTTCTGATGTTTTTTGAAGGGGAAAGCAGACTCCACTTTGTTAAATGGGAATGTTCATCGGAGTACAAATTCATTCTGGGAATTAATAATCTAAACAGGGCGACCAAAATCTAAATAGGCAGACCAACGGGCAGGTCATGTGCTTTCTGTGTAAAACGAAAGAGCCCAAGATAATGTAGCCGGATCGGGCCTGAGCAAGGGCCCAATTAGTAGACTCCCTCTGCCCTAGGCGCAAGGGACCACATGCGACCCCATCATCGCTATATTTCCTCTTCAGCGCCGCCACTCACGCCTTGTACTGCTGCGGCCTTCGTCCTAGCGCGCCCGTCGCCAGCTCGAGGTCCTTCCTCGCGACATTCCCCATCACATGACAGCGTGCGCCTGCTCTGGTTCGGTTTTCTGCCTCCTTTCGCCCTCTCCCCTTGCCCATCTTTCTCGGCCCGCAGACCTGCGGACGGTCGTCATGGTAGCTCGGGTTTCTTTGTTTGCGGGTCGACTCTCTATTCCTTCCTCGCCTTCCTCAGGATTGCCGGCTTTCTTTGTTTGCGGGTCGACTCTCTGTTCCTTCCTCGTAATTTCCTTCCTCAGGATTGCTGCTCTTAGATCCTGGTGCTTGCAGATTGTTGCTTTCCAAGGAGGCTTGTTGATAATCCAGAAATTTACCTATATAAATCGGCAGAACTTGACATGAAGGAGCGATGTGGGACTATTGAACATAGAATAGGTGTGTCTCCCTCGCTCATCGGAGTAATTCCGGCCGGCAGAAAGCCCATAAAAAGATTGGAAACAGTGGCCCAGCCTGCCTCAGCTGGACGCGAGCAGGGTCCGTTCCGGAGCGGCGATGAACAGAAGCAAATAATAATGAAACGGTATAATGGCAGTTTTTGTAGTAATATGCGATTTGGTGGGAGGGTAAATCCGTCCTAAAAAAAGTTGGACGAAAATTTTGACAGAAACCTTAGCTCCTTTATTATTAGGTATAGATTGACATTACTAATTCTTTGTCGCCTTGTAGATTATAGGATTGCATCGTGATTCGTATTAGTCATGCGTTACAATATGAGCTGTGGTTGAGATTTCTTCATTCACATATTAGTTTGCAACTGAAAAATTCGCGAGACCAATGGATTGCTTTCATTCGTGCAGTTATGCGTTGCAACTTGGGTTGCAACTGAGATAATATGACATCACCCAACTAAGAATTATATTGTATGAACTATTTTCCGTGTCAACATTTGTTGTACTAGAGAGAGATTAATAATACAGAGACGCCCCCAATATGAATATGGTCTCCATTTATGGGTATGCCAACTTTTTCTTCCATCGTATTAGAGTGGAGATCATCCAGTCTGGTTAGGCTGGTCATAGTGCATAGTATCATATAGTAGTATCATGCATATAATATTTATCTATGATACTATCTGGTTGATACTCCCAATACAAATATGGTATTATAGTAATATCATGCATATGGTATTATAGAGTAGTATCATAATCTTATAAATTTGTTATTTTGTAGAATCCTAATACAAATATGTGTACAAAATCTATTTGGTATTAAATTTTCTCGTAACATGCGCTATGATACAATATCCACATATGTTACTACGTACTCTAATCCTATCTTTTCTCTTTAATTAGACGCCACATCAACATTTTTGTGGTTCTAAGATGCATGATACTTCCTATAATACCAACACTATGGCCAGCCTTATTGGTCTATTGCTTCTTATGCCCAAAGATTTGAACTTGTGGAGCCAAGGTAGTATTACTGCCACAATATTGCACTATAGTTTACGCACAATAATTATCAATCACCTGGTGAGTAAATTTCTCCAACATGTTCTCTTTGCAGTTGATTAATTGTCATCGAAGGGACTACTATTGAAGATTTCGTCTCCATTTTGTTCCGGCTGTGCCACCAGGTGGATGACAAGACCTCCATTGTTGATCATCAGATTTAACAACGGGGACCCTTTGAGTATGAGCTCAGTGAATGCTATTCGATATGTAATGCTCGGTGCTCACAAACCTCAACGTATGGAGCATAAAGAAGAACTTTGAAGATTGCAATTCCAACAAGTTCAAGCCCGGGATGTTGGCGGATAAACCGTTGTTTGACTCCAATTATAGTCTTCGTATCATCGCCATCTAGAACTTATTCTATGCAGCTCAACTCTGCTTGCTCTTGCCCCTTAGTGAGCCTTGTAATCTTGTATTGTGGCCGTTAAGTTAATATATCTTTGTGTTAAAAAAAAGATTGCTTTGGTGAAAGGATTAGAAATTTAGAATGCATAGCAAATTCGGCAAGTGAGATTTGATAATTTGTAATTCAAATGAGAATTTGGTGAAGAAACAAGTGCCAAATCTGGAGAGCAAAGTAGTAAATTTGAAACATCCTACGTTGATAATTGAAAGAAGCGCCGACATGCATGACATGAATAAAATTAACTGGCACTCCAGCCCAAATGTTGAGTAAAACTGTAAAAGGAGTCCTAATCATCACAAATGTCTGTCTGCTTCCGTTGATTCATTACAGATCCATAAACTCGTAAACCATAGTTCTGCTTAACGCTACGAGATCACGAAGACACGAACGCACTAGCAAGGTAGAAAGGTAGAGTTTGCAGGAACCACGCCGTGCGTCCATTACCTCAGTCCTCGTCAGAGGCGTAGTCAGAGGTGTAGTCCTCGGCAGCGGTAAGGCAGTGTGCAGGAGGGTAGTCGCCGGTGAGGAACTTCCGGCCGATCTCGAAGGAGGCGAAGGCGTCGATGCAGGCGTAGTGGATCTGCTCGTCCGAGAGGCGGTAGGCGTCCCACGGGCCCACCCTCACACTCTGTGGCTTCTCGATGTTGGCCCCCATGACGGCGCTCGCGATGCCCTTGAGCCCGACCTGACGGAGCCAGGGCATCTGCATCCCGTCCGCCGCGAGGCCGCGCAGGTCGATGGTGTTGGCCAACTGGAGGCGGTAGTCTTTGCTGAGGAGGTTGGCGTCCCTCTGCAAGCGGACGCCGACGAAGCGGATGCCAGGGTCGGCCAGGAACATCGCCAGGTCGGAGGGGATGTAGTCGGCGTGGATGAGCTGGAAGATGAGGCAGCGGCGGCCGACGCAGAGCTGCAGGAGCGCCACGGGGTTCTGCACGCGGCTGAAGCTGGGGCGCCACTCCACGTCCAGCCCGACGATGAGCTTGTGGTAGACCCAGCGGTACATGTAGCGGATCTCCCGGAGCCAGCGCTTGACGGCTGTGCCGGAGGACGTGACGGTGGTCTTGATGCTGTGCCCCTGAAAGGCCACATACGTGACGTACGTCTCGGCCGCCATTGGCTGATGCTCCTTGCGAGCTAGCGAAGACGATGAGGGAAGTGGGATACTGGAAAGATGGATAGGATCGGTGGGGTGAAGAGGAAGGAAGACAAGAACGGCGTCAAGCACAGCATGGGGCGAGGGGTATTGTTATGAGATATCTTAACGTAGAAGTCCTTAAACTATTGGATATTCAAGCAAAGCAAAAGTATCCAAATCGAGATGCAGTATACTGACAACTAGTGGTACACCTAGTGTTTTCTTGATGGAATGTCTTCGAATTTGTAAACGGAAACAAGAGGGGTTTTTCTGAAAGAGAGCGCTGGGAAACTTGTATGCCCTCCTGCTTCCTTGCTGCCCTGGTACTGTAGCTGTGTAACAGCAGGTCGGCTAGTACTGTGTCTGTGGCAGGACAAGACATGGAGGGAAGAAGGAATCAAGCTGTCAGGCGAGGCGCTTGACCAGTCTTTTCGCTTTGCCATGGTCAACAAAAGCACTTCTTGTCGGATTTGACCACACGGATGACGGCACCCGCATGTCATTTGTGGTATCGAGGATAATGGAGAAAATTGCACAAAACAGTAACTCTTGGGCTGATTGTTACACATACCAGTGACTTTAAATTTTGGTTGCAGAGACCAGTGGCTCTAGCAGTAATTAGTTGCAAACAGCTCTAATTAATAGATTATATGCAATCAAACAACATGCTTGCGTTTGGAAGCCGCCATAGCCTTTGCCCTTTCCACCTGGCAGCCAAATTTTTTTTAACAGAGGAGGTCTCGAAGGGCCTAGAGCTTCATTGCAGTCAAAGCGGTGGCAGTACAAATTACAGAAAGGGTCAAAGAAAAACTAGAAATTACAAATCGATCCTCACAATTTGCACAGAGGACCATAAGAAAGAAACAGGAAAAGCAATCCGGTCTAGCTCCATCTCCACCACTGCAGAGCTCGCCGTAGTCAACCTGCATGCCGCCGGGGACAAGACCACTTGGGGCATGAAGGTGGGAGCTAACCACGACAAAGCTAGAGAACCTCCGCCGGAGGTTGATTGAGTCCTGGAGGTGACGGCCGTGCGCCGTCGCTCGAGGTTGGAGGGGCCGCCTTTCGGCCAAGATGAACGGCGACAGAGGCGCCGTATGAAACCTCCAGATGAAGACCTGGAAGTGACGGCCAAGAGCCATCACTTGAGGTTGGAGGGGCCACCCCTCGGCCATGTAGAACCACGACAGTGGCGCCGTAGAGAACCTCCGGTGAGAAGCATCACCGCTCCCCTGATGCAGATCCAGTGGGCAGCCGACCAAGAGCTGTGCCCCCTCCCCAATCACGCCACTATGACAGATCAGGGGAGAAGCTTGCAGCTCCGGCCTTGACCACCAGATCCCGCCGAATCAGCCTTATTTATGTAGATCTCCTCTCCCTTCCACCTCCTCAACACCGGCTCCGACCACCGGAGCACCTTGAAGCAGTGGAAGAAGATGGTGCGGCGCCAGATCTGACTGAGAAGATCCGCCGCCTCCCTCCCGGCATAGACGCCAAACGCCATAAAGGACCAAAACCTAGACCTACCACTACAGCTATGTACTCCGGCCGACTATTCCGGCGGAGAGGACATCGGAGCGGCCCGACGGGGAAGAAGAGCCTCTCAACTACTGTAGCAGGACGAGAGAGGGGAGGGGGAAATGAGAGCTCCCTGGCAGCCAATTGGTACCGAGTTTTTTCACATCTTTAGATATAATAGCCATTACAAAAAGGAAAAAATATAAAATCAATGTCTTGATTGTGTGATAAAACACGAGCAATATAGCTTCATATATGATAGTGACATATCAGAAATAGGGAATACTTCGGACAAAATTAGAACTCGTCTCCACTAATTTTGGAGGTGGTCCAAAAAATAGTCCGCCGGCAATAGAGTAATTGGAGGCGTTGGGAAATCCCCCTCTGTTGTGGGTATACTTCATGGGTGTACCATCGACAGTGCCTAGATCCGGCAAGTTCGGGTGGTCCATAGACGGTGATGGTGGCTTATGGCCCATCGGGCGGCCCAGATGATGTAGATCAAGATGGATGAAGTCCAGCCCAGGAACGAGGAGCCGGATCCATCGACCAACTCTGGAAGTCGAATCCGGCCTGGCCCATCAGGGGTAGACGGATCCAGTATGGCGTATAAGGAAAGTTGGATCCTTGACATGCACGGCAATGTAATATTCCGTAGTTAGGCAACTTGTATTCCGGCTAAGACTCTCCGTGTAAACCCTAGATCCTAGTGCCTTTATAAGCCGGATCCTGGGAGCCCTAGAGGCACAACCACAACTCATTGTAACAACGCGAAAGCGCTCAGATAATTCCAGACAAGCAGCAGTAGCCCCTGTCATCGTGCAGGTGTTCCGAAGCTGGGTAAATCGCGTACCACCGTCCCGAGGACTCTCCGCCCGATGGCCCCTACTTTTTCTCCCCCTCGTTAGGAACCCTCCTCCGAGGTACCATCGAATAGGAAATGACAATTGGCGCCCACCGTGGAGCCAACGGCGTCTAGAGGCCAGAACCGGGATGGTTCCGCCATGGGAAGCTTCAACGACTCCATCGCCGTGGGGCGTGTCCTTTACGCCGAGAATTTTCCGATCGTCCCTCAGGACGAGTGCTGGATTCCGGCTAATACCGACCCCATCAAGCTCTCCATCATCCCAATCGGTGGCATTCACATCTTCATCGACGAGACCGTCGATTCCGACGGAAACGCCCTGGTAAGTAACGCTGAAGCGACCGCCGCTGAGCAGGACACAGTCGAGAAGATCCGATCTGAGCCGCAGGAACTTCCTAAGGAAGATTCCGCCTTAGATCTAGTAATTTCAAAGCCCACCCAATCCGCCTCTGAGCAGAATATAACGGTGGAAGACCAATGCAGATCTGCCTGGGTCTCCCAGGTGTTAGAGAAGCAAAGGTACCACTTCGTGCAGTTCCTCGCACATACCGCAGGAACCGCCCCTCCTCAGGATGGAGCTGAACCCATGCAAGTTGAGGCTGCCGGAAACAGCGATACTCCGGATGAGCAAGAGGTTGCCGGAGACAACAATGCTCCGGATCAGCAAGAGGATACCGGAGACAAAGAAGAGTCAATACTTGACAACCTAAGCCCACTATCTGACGATGCGACCTCCATGGACACATAGGAATGCAACCGTGTTAAGAAGGAGTTGGAGGATGAGGAGAAAACTAAGGCAGAATCCGCCCCGCCAAAGGAGGTCCTAGGAACTTGTAAGGGTATTTTACCCTTATCCATTATTTTGGTAACAATGACACCGTGCTAGTGTATTTGGACTAATACATGACTACTAGATGATTCCCAGGTATTAGCCAAAGAGGTATAAAGGTGTATCAATGAAACAAGAAGGCTAAAGGTGACCCCCCATTTCAACAACAATCAAAAAGGGGTTACAGGAGAAATCCGGTCACCGCCCGGTCCAACCGGACCGAGCAACCGGCCGATCCGGCGTACGAGCCGGTCGACCGGTCGGAAACCGAGCTCCACAGTTGGACCAGCAGGTCCGGTCTATGGCCCGGTCGACCGGGCTCCTGACCGGCGGGTCCGGCACCACGTCCGGTCGACCGGTCGGAAACCGGGCACCAACCGGAGAAGAGCCAGAACGACGCAAAAGGTGCTCCGGTCACCAGTCCGGTCTGACCGGCCTCTGGACCGGGCTGTCCGGTCTGTGGTCCGGTCTGACCGGGTTTGTCGGGAAGAATGCTGAGGTGGCAAGTGGCAACGGCCAGATTTTGAAGAACACTATAAATAGCCCTTCTCCTACCTCTAGACGAGTTAGGCAACATACTATAAACTGTTCTTGAGCTCTCTCTCTCTTACTCCATTGCTAGAAACACCAAAAGCCTCGAGATCTCCCTCCTCCTCCACCCAAACTCAAATCCCTCCAGGGAATCACTAGAGGAGGACCCGATCTACCGTTCTACCAAGCCAAATCTCATTCCCCCTTGTATTCATTGAGAAGCTTGCTTCCTAGGGTTCCTTGGAAACCCTAGGTGGGCAAGAGGAGTCCGGAAGCATCCGGGTCTGTGGATTTGCTCCGGGCAAGATTGTGAAGGTTTGGAGGCTACCTCAAAGTCTACCACAAGTGAGTGAGCTATTCCTTCGTGGGATAGGCTCCGGAGAATAGGGTGAGCCTTCGTGGCGCGGGGAATCCTTCGTGGGACCTCCACTCCTCCAAACGTGACGTACCTTGTTGCAAAGCAAGGGAACACGGGAATACATCCTCGTCTCCGCGTGCTATCGGTTATCTCTAACCGAACTCCTTACTTGTGATTTAACTGCTCGTGAGAGCCTTCGTGCTTGAGTTAGTTGTATCCTCATATAGGTTGCTTCACCTAGTTTGCATTAGGCTCATCTTTATATTCCGCAAAGCCTAATATTGCAAAGAAAGAATTAAAATTTGTAGAAACCTATTCACCCCCCCTCTAGGTTTACCATCTCTATACTTTCAATTGGTATCAGAGCCAAGACTCTTATTAAGGGCTTCACCGCCTTAAGAGTGAGATGGATAAACTCTTCGAGGGTCTAGATGAAGACTCTAACCTTTCGGTTAAAGAGATGAAATCTAGATTCTTGGCATATGATGCCGAGAAGAAGAAAAAGGAGGATGAGCTACAAAACCAAATGACGAAATGACCGCCATGCTTAAGAACCTAACCGCGGGTGGAACTCTTAGTGGGGCTTCGGCTTCTAAAGAATCCTTCCATGAGGTTGACCATAGCTATCCCAAAAACACTTCACCCATGCCTCATATAAACCATAGTGGGACCGTTCCCCATTACGATGGAACTCACTTTCCTCATTGGAAATCTGCTATGGAATCTCATATTCGCAGCTGCAGGTGTGGAGCTATGGGAGCTCATTGTTCATGGATATCGGGAGCCACAAGATCCTACTCGGTTGTCCTCCACCGAGTTCTACAACCGTCAACTCAATGCATCCGCACGTGACAAGATTAGAAGTGGCATCAACCGCAAGCTTCTAGATCAAGTTGATGACATTGTCTCCGCTAAAGAGTTGTGGGATCGGATCGTAGTACTCCAAGAGGGAACCGATTTGATCCAATCATCTCTCTATGAGACCGCAAAGCAAGAGGCCTACCAGTTCATGATTCGAGATGGAGAATCCGTATTCGATGCCTATGCTAGGCTTGGTGCTGTGAAAGTAAGGATCAAGGGTCTTGGTGCTGAGAAGTACAATGACGGATTCGAGATGAACGAAGCCTTCATAAAATCCAAGGTCATTGCTATGATTGCCGTCAAACAAGAAGACACCAACCTTGGGCTCAACTTGCAAATCATGACCAAGAGTGCCGATCTCAACTCCGATGATCTAGTCTCCTATGTGGCCGCCAATGAAAACATGGCCAAAGCCGGAAAGAGGCTCAAGGCAATGAACCGTGTTGATGAAGCTTCACACAACCATGAAGCGTCACACAACCTTGCTCTCAAAGCTAGAGCCGACCTTGAAAGCAAAGAAGACCTTGAAATTGAAGAAGAAGAAGAGATGACTTCAACTAGTGATATGGCTACCGACTTTGCTTTCTTTGCCAAGAAATACAAGGCAAAGTTTCCGATGCTCCTCAATGACAAGAAGAAGAAGAGAACTTGCTACAATTGTGATGAAGATAGCCACTTTGCAAATGAGTGCCCTTATGAGAAAAGGGTAGACAAGCCAAGATTCATCAAAGGGGTCAAGCCAAGATTGAAGCCAAACCCAATCAACGATCGATTCAAGAAGAACAAGGGAAGAGCCTTTGTTGGAGCCGAGTACTTGTCCGATGATGAAGATGAAGATGAGGAGAAGGAGGCCGGGGTGGCCGGTTTGGCTTTCTCCAAGCCCGGGTCACTCTTCACATATGACTACTCCAAGGACTACTCCACGGAGAATGATGTTGGTTCCTCCCTCATGGCAAGAATCACTCAAGATGATGACTCCGATGACTCTTCTTCCTCTACAATCGTTGGTTCTTGTCTTATGGCAAGGGAAACCAAGGTAATGGAATCTCCACCTTCCCTATCTAGTGTTCTTGATGATGAAAATGAAAATCAAGATGAACTAAGTGTGCTTAAGGAACTTTACAATGTTAGATGCACCCTTCGTGGTGATGCTCTTGTCAAGTTTGATTTCTTGATGGACTCTCTCAAAGAAAAGGATGAGTCCATTGAGGAATTAGAATATCAATTGAATGAAAAGGAACGGAGATTCAATCTCCTAAGACAAGAGCTAAAAACCGAAAGGTGCATATCTCAAGGCCTTAAGCAACAAATTGAAACCTATGAACTTGATAAAGTTAAGGACCTAGAAACTATTGATAGGGCTCAATCTTTGACTCAAGTGCTCCACACCTCAAAAGAGGAACTTGAAGTTGCTCATGCCTCTCTCACTAGGGATCTTGACCACCTTGAAAGAGCTAACAAGCTTGTAAAGGATGAGCTCAAGAAACTTGGAGAGAACCATGACCTACTTCAAGAAACCTACATGAAAGCACTTGAATCAATGAAGGATCCCATTGTTGTTGAAAAGCATGCTAGTTCCCCTACATCTTTTACTAGTGAGCATGCTAAGCTTGTTGAGGAACATGTTCGTTTACAAGAGGAACTCTCTTTGCATGTTGAGACCAATGCATATCTTGAATCCTTGGTGACTAAATATGGTCTCGACTACCATCCTAATGAATCCTCTTGTGAGCATGCATCTATTCTTGAGGAAAATGTTAGGTTAACAAAGGAACTTGCAAAGTTCACCACCGCCAAGAACAAGATGGGATTGGATGACCTCTTGAGTAAGCAAAGGTCAAACAATCAAAAGTATGGACTTGGATATGTTCCCAAGTCTCACAAGAAGAACAACTACAAGAAGGAGAAACCCGCTCAAGATAAGAACAAGAAGGTCACTAATAATGGCAAAGCCTCAAGGGGCAAAGCCACTAGTGGTGACCGCACGGGGCCAAACGATCACTATGCATTATTTGTTGACTATTATGGTGATGTTTATGCTAACTATGTTGGCCCTCCTAATGGCTATGCTTATAGAGGGTACTCAATTTGGGTACCAAAAGATATTGTTGCCATTGCAAAGGAACCCATTAATCGATGGGTTCCTAAATCCTCTACTTGATTTTGTAGGGGTATTCCTCCAGGTGGTCCAAAATGGGTGTTTGATAGTGGATGCACCAATCATATGACCGGAGGAAAAGGTGTGCTTGATCAATTCATTGAAGATATCAACAAGAAGTCAAGCATTACCTTTGGTGACAACTCAAAGGGAAAGGTACTTGGGTATGGCAAGGTAGCAATCTCTAAGGACTTGTGCCTTGAGACGGTTATGCTTGTTGAACACCTTGGCTATAACTTACTTTCTATATATCATCTTGCCGATGCCGGTTACAATTCATATTTCACTAAATATTATGTACAAGTCTTTAGGAGTGACAATCTCAAATTGGTCCTTGTTGGATATGTGGAGAACAACCTTTACGTGGTTGACCTCTCGAAAGAGAGCCCCTCCTTCTCCACATGTCTAATGGCGGCCAAGCATGACGAAGGTTGGTTGTGGCATCGCCGCCTTGGTCATGTTAACATGAGAAATCTTAAACAACTCCTAAAGGGTGAGCATATTGTGGGACTAACCGGCGTTTCTTTCGAGAAAGATCGTGTTTGTAGTGCATGTGTAGCCGGAAAGCAACTCAAGAAGAAGCATCCCATCAAGAGTATTGTTTCCACATCTAGGCCTTTGGAGCTCCTTCATTTGGATCTCTTTGGGCCATCACATTATGATACTCTTGGTGGGAGCAAGTATGGACTTGTCATTGTTGATGATTACTCAAGATACTCTTGGGTCTTTCTCCTCAAGACTAAGGACGAGACTCATAGAGAGTTCATCACCTTTGCCAAGAAAGCTCAACGTATGTATGAATCCGAGATCAAGGCAATTAGGACCGACAATGGCACCGAGTTCAAGAACTACACTATGCAAGAGTTTGTTGATGATGAGGGCATCAAGCATGAGTTTTCGGCGCCATACACCCCTCAACAAAACGGTGTTGTTGAAAGGAAGAACCGGACTATCATTGAGATGGCAAGAACCATGTTGAGTGAATTCAACTCACCCCACAACTTTTGGGGAGAAGCCATCTCTACGGCCGTCCACTACTCCAACCGGCTCTTCCTCCGTCCCCTCCACAACAAAACCCCATACGAGCTCCTTACTGGTAACAAGCCTAATGTCACATATATTCGTGTCTTTGGATGCACATGCCTTGTTAAGAACAACAAAGGGAAGCTCGGTAAATTTGAAACTAGAACCATAGAGGGTATATTTGTTGGATATGCGGAGAACTCTCATGCCTATAGATACTACAACCGATCCTCCGGGACCATTGAAGTATCTTGTGATGTGGTGTTCTTGGAGGATAATGGCTCCCGAGTGGAGCAAGTTGTTCCATGTGTTGCAGGTAATGATGATGATCCATCCAGTGCTATCAAGAATATGGGCATTGGACACATCCGGCCCATGGAGGTTCATAATGATGAACAAGATGATGGAGGAGATGTTTCAAGCACGCCACAAGTGGAGCCTAGCTCAACTCAAGCCGAACCATCATGTGCAACTCAAGAATCATCCTCTACTCAAGATGAGTCACAATCCGAAGAACAAGAAGAAGATCCTCATTCCATGGAGCAAGATCATGATGACGATCAAGAAACATCCTCAACTCATGATCAAGCTCAAATGGTCCCTCATGATCAAGTACTAGCAAGAGATGAATTCATTGATCATGAAGGAACCATCCAGGAAGATCAAGGCCGCTACAAGGGCAAGCGACATGAAAGTGGATCAAGTCCTTGGTAGCATCTCAAGAGGAGTGGTAACTCGTAGACACCATGCATTACTTATCACTTATTGTCAACATCATGCTTTTGTGTCTAGTTTTGAACCACTCAAGGTACATGAAGCCTTGGTTGATCCGGATTGGGTAATTGCCATGCAAGAAGAATTGGAGTGTTTCACTCGTAATGAAGTATGGTCTCTAGTTGAGAGACCCAAGGATCATCGCATCAATGTCATTGGGACCAAATGGGTATTCAAGAACAAGCAAGATGAGAATGGCATTGTTATACGAAACAAAGCAAGGTTAGTGGCGCAAGGGTTTGCCCAAATAGAAGGTATGGACTTTGAGGATACCTTTGCGCCGGTAGCCCGTCTTGAAGCTATTCGTCTTTTGCTTGCATTTGCATCTTTCCACAATTTCAAATTATATCAAATGGATGTGAAAAGTGCATTTTTGAATGGTCCCCTAAAAGAAACCGCATATGTGGCACAACCCCGGGTTTCGAAGACCCATGCCGAGCCCAACCACGTGTATTTACTCCATAAGGCACTCTACGGTCTCAAGCAAGCTCCACGTGCTTGGTATGAGTTCCTTAGGGATTTCTTACTACATGATGGGTTTTGCATGGGTACGGTCGATTCCACCCTTTTCACCAAGCGGGTTAAAGGGGGTGGCCTCTTTATATGTCAAATATATGTTGATGATATTATCTTTGGTGGAACTAACCCCAATCATAACAAAGCTTTTGAGCTATTGATGACTAGGAAATTTGAGATGTCTATGATGGGAGAGTTGAAGTTCTTTCTAGGCTTCCAAGTGAGGCAACTTGCAAAAGGCACCTTCATCTCTCAAGAAAAATATGTGAAGGACATGCTCAAGAAATTCAACATGACCAATGCAAGTCCAATGAAGACACCCATGCCCGTAAAGGGGCAACTTGGTTCATGTGACGGTGAGAAGGATGTGGACATAAAGGTATACCGCTCCATGATAGGATCCTTGCTCTACCTTTGTGCCTCTAGGCCGGATATCATGCTAAGTGTAGGGATGTGTGCTCGTTTTCAATCCGCTCCCAAGGAGAGCCATTTAGTGGCGGTCAAACGGATACTAAGATACCTTGTTCTCACTCCTACTCTCGGGCTATGGTATCCAAAGGGGTCAACCTTTGAACTCATTGGCTATTCGGATTCCGATTGGGCCGGTGATAAGGTTGATCGGAAGTCTACCTCCGGGGCTTGCCAATTTATTGGCCGGTCATTGGTGAGTTGGTCATCCAAGAAACAAAACTCCACCGCCCTATCCACCGCCGAAGCCGAATACATATCCGCGGCATCTTGTTGCACTCAATTGTTATGGATGAAGCAAACCTTGAAAGACTATGGTGTTTCTCTTGGTACGGTGCCTCTTCTTTGTGACAATGAAAGTGCAATAAAGATCGCCAACAACCCGGTTCAACATTGTCGCACCAAACATATTGACATTCGCCATCACTTCCTACGTGATCATGTTGCCAATAAGGATATTGATCTCACTCATGTGGGAACAACCTACCAATTGGCGGATATTTTCACTAAGCCTTTGGATGAAGCCCGTTTTGTTAACTTGAGAGGAGAACTTGGTATTCTTGATCCTAAAAACTTGGATTGATTAACTTCTTGCACTATATTCTTGCATTTATCTAGCTATCTAGCTTAGAGGCATAGCACATATAGGGATAGTCATCTTACCATGTCTTGGTATGATGCATACCTATGTGTGCAACATAAATAGACCCAATGTCATTATATGGACCCAAGCATGTCTCTTCGAGGTCACATGACATTTGCGCTTTCACATAGGGGAGTAATCCCCCGCCCCTCATTGAGCCTTCATTATAAATTGATTTGACTATATAAGGCCAAATGATCTTATTGCAAAAATCATTCCAAAATGACTTATGATTCTTGATATACACTTCGAATCATGCCCATTGTTGCTATTCACATCTTGTTTGGATTTTCTCTCCAACGGGTATGCCTAGAGGACTTTGTGTTTTCCAATCCCATGTCTATGCTCATCTCATCATCATCTATCTATCTACATGTACATGTCATCATTTGAGCACTCACACACATTACACAAAGCATAGGGGCAAAAACGAGGCTAAATTAGAAAAATTCTGGGCTGGTCGGTCCCTGGCCCGGTTGGACCGGGTCCCTGACCGGATGGTCCGGTTTCCGAGCGGTCGACCGGCATCTGTGCCGGGCCAGCCGGTCACCAGCCCGGTCTGACCGGTCTCTCGACCGGACCACCGCCACCTATATATTGGGGACGGAATACCTTTTGGGGTCTTCTTCTCCATTGCTCCCCACTCTCAAACCACCATGGCCGGCGCCCTCAACACCTCCACCAAGATCTAGGCTCTTCCCACCACAAGAACTCCCCCAAACTTCACCACACCATAGATCGGGGCCATTGGAACATCTCCACCAAAGGATTTGGTCCCTCTCCACCTAGCTTGGGAATTTTTGGAGTTCTTGGTTTTGAAGCCTTACCACGTGTTTCTTCTTGCTCCCTTGATCAAGAAGAGCAATGTCTTCGGGTAATGTACTCTCCTTTCCTCCCTTTTCTCTAGTTCTCCTCACACATTGCAAGATCTTGCCAAAAGTTGAGAAAACTTAGGGTTAGGGTTAGGGTTTGTAAAGTCCTCATGCCGTTAGAGTGTCTCACACCACAATGCACTTCACCACTACATTGCTATAGTCTATACTCAAGTTTATGAGCTTTTGCATGGTTTTGTGGTAGAAATCCGGGCACAACAATAACAAATCGACAAACCCGGTTTCCAGCCCGGTCGACCGGCCGTTCAACCGGCCGGCCCGGCGTATGGTCCGGTCAACCGGTCGGAAACCGGACCGTCCGGGTCTGCTGCCCGGTTTGACCGGCCTGTGCGCCGGGTTGCCCAGTTTTCGCACAAACTCATCACTACACTTGACTATATGCTATGCTTTTCGGATTCTCTCTTTTTGATGACATGTACACTTACCCCACTGCTATCCTTGCTATATTTTTCTCATTCACAGGAAGTTGGAGTGGTGAGCCACCACGTAGCCATGTTGCCAAGCGAGGTAGGACGGTTGATCCTCCCCGCCGTTCTAGTGGCCGTGCACCCCCCCAAGCTCAGCAAGGTGACCGACATCGGCAGCTCAGCTCGAGGCGGAACCAAGTCTCGTTGCCACCAAGCACAAGGATAAGAATGTTGTCCAAGAGGATGATGAGGTAGTACCAACCATCAATGTTGGGTCCGCAAACCGTCTTGAGTGGCAGGAATGGAGGACACTCGAATCCAGTATCGCTTTGAGAGGCCAACTTACACTCGTACGGACAAGGCCTTCGGACCAACACACAAGCAGCCCTGCGGGAGGGTTTCTATGATTCTCATGAGTTCATGAAGCATGGTAACATTGTATCACCCAAGGCCATCAATCTCGACGAGCTCGGATCGCATGAAGCCACCAAGTATCGGTTTGTGGTTCAAACCTTGAGGAGTGCGGGATTGTATGATCTTGTGTGCCTCAAGCCCGATGATACTCAAGATGATCCTACCTTTTGTCCCCTCTTTGTCCGTCGGTTTCACCGTCTTGTCTTCTTCCATGATGATGCAGACCGCACTCTCACTTGGATGACCGGCAAGTCAAAGTACTCATGCTCCTACTCTGAGTTCCGTGCAGCCATGGGTTGTGGTGATGACAATGATCCAGGGTACAAGATTCACTCACGGTCCAGGTGTACTAAGGGTGACATCTCTTTCTGCTATCCTGCTAACCCTACGCCTGGACCTCCCACTATCTCTGGGATGTACTACTCCTATTTGGTGCTTGCCAAGCTGTTCAGGGAGAACCTCATCAGCAAGTCTGGAGACCACAGTGAAGTCCGGAACTATCATCTCAACTTGATGTACTATTGTCATCCTGACAGGGTGAGGAAGATTGATGGCTGTGACCTTATTTACTGTGAACTGAGGAGAGCAATTATGGACCGCATGACTCCCAACTACGCCCAATATGTTCAGCGGCTCATCAACTTCATTGTTCCCGCTCCTCGGAACGTTACTGGTGAGCAAGTCATCATGGAGCCATTCCGGTTCCCCATTCCGGAGGCCACTCGTTTAGACGTTCCCTCCATGATGCCCACCACTGAGCGCCGCTCCAAGGCACACCATGATCATGATGCTAGCTCCAGTCACTCTCGGCGCTCTCAGCATGGGGCTGCTCGTTTCTTCACATGCCTGTTCCAAATGTGCAAGAGAACCCATGATGTTGCACATCAAACCCATACTATGACCCAAGAGACACGGAGGCGCCAGAATGAATTCATGGCCTCAAGGAACCACCCTGTTCCTCCTCCCGGCCCTGAGATGGAGCCGGTGATAGCACCTCAGTGGGAGATGCCTCTTCTTACCGATGAGATGCTCCAGAACTTCGACTTCTCTGTGTACGCTCATGGTGCTCTCCCTAGGCCTGCTCGTGCTCCTCCTGCTGACTATGCTGATGATGATGAGGGTGATGATGACGCGGGTGATGATGACGCGGGTGATGATGATGCCGGTGATGATGATGCACGCGAGAGCTCCTCCTCGCTTGGGTTTGGGCACTACTGATGGGTGCGATAGCATCTCTCCTCTTTTCTTCGCCTTTTTGGTGTTCCGATGCCAAAGGGGGAGAAGAGAGTAGAGTCTAGACCACGGGGTCCTTGATCGCCACAAGCCATGGGAGTTGCTTTATTTGGATTTTATATGGCTTGTGCTTTATTTGAGTTTTTCAAGAACCATTTGCTATTTCCAATTATTTATGTATGGATGTGTATGGACGACTATTATGTGTGCTACTCTATGTTAGAATGATTATGCTATGCTTATATATCTTGTTATGCACATCTCCATACCATGCTTGTTTCCTAAAGATATTGGGGGAGCTTCTCATGTTTCACAAATGGTGTACTTTGCATTCAAACGCAAATTCTCCAAGTGCACACATTATGGGGGAGCTTTCGTAATATCTTATATGGAATCAAGGTTTAGAGCTTATCATAATATCTATTTGTGACTCTAGCTCGGTTTGTCATCGTTTACCAAAAAGGGGAGATTGTAAGGGTATTTTACCCTTATCCATTATTTTGGTAACAATGACACCGTGCTAGTGTATTTGGACTAATACATGACTACTAGATGATTCCCGGGTATTAGCCAAAGAGGTATAAAGGTGTATCAATGAAACAAGAAGGCTAAAGGTGACCCCCCATTTCAACAACAATCAAAAAGGGGTTACGGGAGAAATCCGGTCACCTGCCCGGTCCAACCGGACCAAGCAACCGGCCGAGTCCGGCGTACGGGCCGGTCGACCGGTCGGAAACCGAGCTCCACGGTTGGACCAGCGAGGTCCGGTCTATGGCCCGGTCGGCCGGGCTCCCGACCGGCGGGTCCGGCACCACGTCCGGTCGACCGGTCGGAAGCCGGGCACCAACCGGGCACCAACCGGAGAAGAGCCGAACGACGCAAAAGGTGCTCCGGTCACCGGTCCGGTCCGACCGGCCTCCGGACCGGGCTGTCCGGTCCGTGGTCCGGTCCGACCGGGTTTGTCGGGAAGAATGCTGAGGTGGCAAGTGGCAACGGCCAGATTTTGAAGAACACTATAAATAGCCCTTCTCCTACCTCTAGACAGTTAGGCAACATACTATAAACTGTTCTTGAGCTCTCTCTCTCTTACTCCATTGCTAGAAACACCAAAAGCCTCCGATCTCCCTCCTCCTTCACCCAAACTCAAATCCCTCCGGGGAATCACTAGAGGAGGACCCGATCTACCGTTCTACCAAGCCAAATCTCATTCCCCCTTGTATTCATTGAGAAGCTTGCTTCCTAGGGTTCCTTGGAAACCCTAGGTGGGCAAGAGGAGTCCGGAAGCATCCGGGCCGTGGATTTGCTCCGGGCAAGATTGTGAAGGTTTGGAGGCTACCTCAAAGTCTACCACAAGTGAGTGAGCTATTCCTTCGTGGGATAGGCTCCGGAGAATAGGGTGAGCCTTCGTGGCGCGGGGAATCCTTCGTGGGACCTCCACTCCTCCAAACGTGACGTACCTTGTTGCAAAGCAAGGGAACACGGGAATACATCCTCGTCTCCGCGTGCTATCGGTTATCTCTAACCGAACTCCTTACTTGTGATTTAACTGCTCGTGAGAGCCTTCGTGCTTGAGTTAGTTGTATCCTCATATAGGTTGCTTCACCTAGTTTGCATTAGGCTCATCTTTATATTCCGCAAAGCCTAATATTGCAAAGAAAGAATTAAAATTTGTAGAAACCTATTCACCCCCCCCTCTAGGTTTACCATCTCTATACTTTCAGAACTGACGCAGAAGCAACCCCGCCCAATGCCGAAATTCGAGGCACGTCAAATCCGAAAACCCTGCAACGGGTGCGCTACCGCATCGTGCCGGATCCTGGAGAAGGACGTGTCCTCGGACACGGGGAAGACATGTCCATAGAAGTGCTCGCTAGGGCAGCAGGTCGGGGTGCCATTGCAAACTCGGAAATCCTAACCAAGCCAATAACTCCGGAAGAAGCCACAGACCCGGAATCTCTATAAGCCAAAAGGAAGGAACTTCTGGCTACCGCTGAAAGATTTGCCAATACCACAGTACTAGTGCTGGAGGAAAGGCAAGATTCGGAGGAGCTGCTGGAATGAGTCGAGGAGAAAGAACGCACTACCGTAGAATACTTACAGAAGGCCAAAACACTCAGAGAGCGGTTTTTTTAGACGGCCATGGTGAACGGTTGGGAAAAGGAGCTGAGATAGTTTAATAGGAAGATGTTTTTAAACTTCGAAACTGTATACTGTGGACATGTCGGTGTGGTCCCCACAATTTGAATTCAAAAATGTGGGTCCTGTTGGTGTGGGTCCCTCTGTTTGAATTCAAATGTAGGGCCGGCATGAACAGTACCTAAGTGGATTACATATTTGAATTCAAACTGAGGGGCCTACATGATTTGGGATATGGGTTAAGTACTAATGTGCATGCATAATCGGATAAGGGAACAACCGTGTGGACCTGACTATGCCACGTGTCGGCCGCTCAGGGGGGTGTTCACCTATCCCCTGTTCACCAGGCTTCATTTGTCTATCGTAAAAGATGCATAGAAAATAAATTTTAAGATATCAAAAAACATCTGCATACATCTAGATATTCTATGTTGGAATATAAGTTTTCAAGAAAAAAAACATTTTATTTGGGCTATGAAAAAATATAAAAATGTCCCTTAAATACTTATGTTGGAGCATCAAAATTTATCTTTTTGCATCAGTAAAATATCTCTTCTTTAATCTGTTGGGTTGAGTGCTAGCATAAACGATCATTGGGCCTCTCATTTTGTCTGTGTCATTGGTATTTGGGTTTTTGGTTATTTCGGTTAGTTAGGGGTCAAAATCAAATTTAAATTGATAAATTTGGTTTATCACATTTACGCACCAAAATTAGTGTTGGTTAATTCAGTTTCGGTGTATTAGGTTCTGGTTAATTCAGGTTCGGCGTTTGTTTTCAGTTTTTATGCCCACCCCCATATATATGTGCATTTTCATTTTTCAACCGCGTGGACACTTTGCTTCCGTTTAGGTCAGGCCGCTGAAGATCGTTAGGAGAAAATATCATGTAGTTGAGCATTGAAGAATTAAACTGATACTGGACCAAAATCAATTCGCTAGAAAATACGTGAGCGTTTAATATGCAGCTAGGATTTCCAACAAGATGTTACTGATTTTGGCACAAACTATGCACCTTTTTTTTTGCAAAATAGTTGAGGTGAAGTTTTCGTTCCGGGGTGCGTATGAATCTATCTAAAAACTGCATACAAAATAAATTTTAAGATATCTGCGTACATCTAGATATTCTATGTTGGAATATAAGTTTTCAAGAAAAAAAAACATTTTACTTTGGCTATGAAAAAATATAAAAATGTCCCTTAAATACTTATGTTGGCGCATCAAAATTTATCTTTTTGCATGAGTAAAAAATCTCTTCTTTAATCTGTTGGGTTGAGGGCTAGCATAAACGATCATTCAGTTTCGGTGCGTAAATGTGATAACCAACACTAATCTCGGGCTTTTTTTGGTTATTTCGGTTAATTAGGGGTCAAAATCGAATTTAAATTGATAAATTTGGTTTATCACATTTACGCACCAAAATTAGTGTTGGTTAATTCAGTTTCGGTGCATTAGGTTCTGGTTAATTTGGGTTCGGCGTTTTTTTTCGGTTTTTATGCCCACCCCCATACATATGTACATTTTCATACCTAAATTCGGAAGTAGCCATGTCCAGAAAATTATCTTTATAAGTGTGCATGCTTGTTGCAGATATGACAATTTCAAATTCATGGTGTTGTCTCTAATTACTTTGTGCACCATGAATGTGTTATAAAGTTTATATAAAATGTATATTTTTAGAAAAATCTCATATATTGATTAGATTCGCTTTAGCAATATCCATAATATCATCTAGTAAAAAAACATCTCCACCGGCAACCTCCAAATAGGCGTAGACAAGTGTCTAGAAAGTGTTCTATTTGGGGCGCCAACACCTGCTCCCTCTATTTGAGGGGTCTGCCCACACCGGCGATCCCCCATAAGAAACCCCCCAAATTATTTTGAACAAACAAATTTAAACAAACTTAGAAATTTCATTCAATTTTAGGTTTATTTACAAAGTTTGAGTGAAATTTAATTTAAACTAAACTAAACCCTAGTTTCCTAGCCGTCAGTCGCGCGTGAATATCCTGCCTCCTCGTCGTTCTTCCCCTCTGCCACTGCGTGTTCCCGCGTTCGCTTCTCCGCCCTTGGTTCACGCCACTAGCAGGATTCCTACGAGCCTCCCTTCCTCGCGGGCGGGCGCCTCGGTCTGGTGCTGAGAGTTGACCTCAATCAGCCACCGCCTTGGCCGCCACGAGGAGTCAACCAACCTCCTCCACATGCGCCCAGTCGCGCGAGATCTACACGGGCGCTCGAAGATGGCAGTGTTGGTCTCCTCGCAGACTTGATCCCGGATCCTCTGGTCACATTGTGAGTTCAAGGACACCATGATCACCGCCTGCTCCGGGTTACCCTCAAATGCTCATTGGCACCCCACTCCACCTGCTCCCCCGTGACCCCAGCATCTGCGTCTGCTATGAACGCCTTGTTCCACTCGTTGAACTCGAAGTCGTTGGAGAAGTCATCCAAGTTGAAGTCCAGCAGGTTGACCTCGTCATCGGGCTGCGGAGAGGCCACGGGCTCGGGCTGCGGTGGTGGCAGCGGTGGCCCATTGGCGTGTGGCTGTTCTGGCCTAGCATCAAGTAGGTGGTGGCGAGCCAGCATTGCATTGTTGAGTATGTGGAAGGAGTTCATCAGTGGTGTGGAGGCGAGTACGGCGAAGATGAGCGGATAGGATGCTAAATAGGTGGAGGTCGATGGGGGCATTTATAGTGGCGGTATCCGAGGTGCGTCCGTGTGGGGAAACAACGTGTTCATTAAAGATGACGATCCAGCTCTGAGCATCCGGGGCGCCCCATTAAAGAACAAGCCGTTACTCGAGTCACTGCCATACCGCCCCCGCCCGTAAAATCTGAAGTGGAGCGGCGCATCCGTTTCACACCCAATCGGTAGGGGCCAGCAAGAGATTGCCAATGATTTTATTGGGCTCGAAAACCCACCATCTATTTTTGGTGTTAGCAAAAAATACAAGCGCCAACCCTAATACGGCTATAGGAGCACTGGAGCACTATGGAGCATGCCCGTGAAGATGCTCTTAACAACACGAGTGTGCCTCAACGCCATTATTATTGAAGATTCCAACTTGAACAACAAGAGGGGACTATTGTTGGGGAAGATAACCTAAAAGTTTATATCACAAAATTCTATAAAAAATTGTTTGGGTCACCAAATCCAACAAGTATTTCGTTAAATGAAGATGAGATTCATGGTATCACACAAATTTCAACAGTCGAGAATGAAATTTTGACTGCCCCTTTTACTGAAGAGGAGGTTTTTCAAGCGATTTCTCAAATGGAACTGAACAAAGCACCGGGGCCTGATGGGTTTCCAGCTGAGTTCTATCAAAAATTTTGGGAAGTAATAAAGAACGATCTGATGGCCTTATTTTCTCAGTTCTCTAATGGGGATTTGCCTCTTTATAAACTGAATTTTGGGGTTATCACATTACTACCCAAGAAGGAAAATGCGGTTCAGATTCAATAATATAGACCTATTTGCTTATTAAATGTTTGTTTCAAAATATTCACTAAAGTTGGTACTAATCGCATATCTGGGATTGCCCCGAGAGTCATAAAGCCGACTCAATCTGCATTTATGCCAGGTAGGAATATTTTGGAAGGGGTGGTAATACTACATGAGACAATTCATGAATTACATACAAAGAAGATGGATGGGGTATTATTTAAGATTGATTTCGAAAAAGCATATGACAAGGTGAAATGGCCCTTTCTACAACAAACGCTAAGAATGAAAGGTTTTGCTCCTGAATGGGGAAGGATAGTGAAACATTTCGTTCAAGGTGGTAGTGTTGGGGTGAAGGTTAATGATGACATTGGTCATTATTTCCGGACAAAAAAAGGCCTTAGGCAAGGAGACCCTTTGTCTCCAATGCTTTTTAATATTGTAGTGGACATGCTTGCCATCTTAATTGAAAGAGCCAAAGAGGATGGGCAAGTTGGAGGACTCATTCCGCATTTAGTTGAGGGAGGTCTCTCTATACTACAATATGCTGATGATACCATTCTTTTTATGGAACATGACTTAAACAAAGCTGTGAATATGAAATTAATTTTGTGTCTCTTTGAAGAGTTATCGGGACTCAAGATTAATTTTCATAAGAGTGAGATTTTTTGTTTTGGAATGGCTAAAGAACAGGAAGATCAGTATAAACAGATCTTTGGATGTGATGCTGGTCAACTTCCTTTTAGATATTTGGGTATTCCAATACATTACAAGAAACTAAAAAATTCTGATTGGTATCCGGTAGAAACAAGGTTTGAGAGTAAATTAGGATGTCTGGAAAGGGAAGTTACTATCCTATGGTGATAGGTTAGTTCTTATTAATTCAGTATTAACTAGCTTACCGATGTTTATGTTGTCTTTCCTGCAAATACCTGTTGGGGTAAGGAAACGTTTGGACTTCTATAGATCAAGATTCTTTTGGCAGTCCGACGAAAACAAAAGAAAATACCGGCTTACAAAATGGAATATTGTTTGCAGACCCAAAGATCAAGGGGGATTAGGTATTGAAGTTCTTGAAATCAAAAACAGATGCTTATTGAGTAAATGGCTCTTTAAACTTCTTAATGAGGACGGGGTCTGGCAAGAATTGCTAACTAATAAATACCTAAGACATAAGACGTTATCGGAGGTTCATGCAAAACCTACTGATTCCCCTTTTTGGAAAGGTCTAATGGAAGTCAAACAGGAGTTTTTTGCTAGGGGTTTTTTCCAAGTGGGTAATGGTAGTAGTACTCGTTTTTGGGAAGACATCTGGCTAGGCAAAACTTCTTTGGCCCAACAGTATCCGTCTCTTTATAATATTGTACACCATAAGAATGTCACAGTTGCACACGTACTAGGTCAGTCGCCGCTGAATATTACGTTTCGGAGAATATTAAATGGTACCAAATGGACTTCATGGTTGCAATTATGTCGCAAATTAATGATGGTACACTTAAATGAAGAAGATGATCGCTTTGTTTGGAATTTGTCATCCAATGGTTTGTTTACAGTAAAGTCAATGTATGAAGATCTTATGTGTGATCATACCCCATTCCTGAGAAAATACCTTTGGAAGGTTAAGATTCCGTTAAAAATCAAAATTTTTATGTGGTTCTTGAGTAATAAGGTGTTGCTAACAAAAGATAATTTAGTTAAACGACATTGGAATGGATGTACAAAATGTGTCTTTTGTGGAGAACAAGAGACCATTCAACATCTGTTTATTGAATGTCCGTTAGCTAAATTAGTATGGCGTACGGTGAACTTTACTTATGCTCTTCCACCTCCCACCAATATTACTAATATGTTTGGTAATTGGTTAAATGGAGTAGATAGACAATCTAAGGGGTACATCCGAATTGGGGTGGCTGCTTTGTGTTGGTCTATTTGGAGACTCAGGAACGATATAATTTTTAACAAAAAACCTTCTTTTCATTTCTTGCAGGTTATCCATATGGTTTCCCATTGGGTCCAACTTTGGGCTCTGCTTTCTCCGGTGGGACAGCGGGATGCCATGGCTACTGGATGCACACGGCTCCTGATGGTCGCTCAGGATATCTTGTGCCAGGCTGGTTGGCGTCATACTAGACGGCTATGTTGACATATAGTCTTAGTATGTGTGCTAGGTGTTTGATTCTTGTATCAATCCCTGGTGTGTTGCGTGTTTTGTAAACTTTAATACTCGGATCTGTTTTATCAATAAAAGGCTGTGTGCATCGCCATGATGCAGAAGCCGGGGTCTACCCCCATTTCGAAAAAAAAATATTATTGAAGATTGAAGGGAGAGATCAACGCCAAAGGATTTGGCACACACCCTGGTTGAGTTGTTTCATTTTCTAGGACTATTCCATTTTCTTGGGGAGAATACCATTTTATTTTGTAGTCATTAATTATATTGACATTACTAATTCCTTGTCGCCTTGTAGATTATAGGATTGCGTCGTGATTCGTGTTAGTCATGCGTTACAACATGAGTTCTGGTTGAGATTTCTTCATTCACATATTAGATTGCAACTGAAAATTCGTGAGACTAGTGGATTGCTTTCATTCGTGCAGTTATGCGTTAAAACATGGGTTGCAACTGATATTCGATAACATCACCCAACTGAGAATTATATTGTATGAACTATTATCCGTGTCAACATATTTTGTACTAGAGAGAGATTAATAATACATAGACGCTCCCAATTCGAATATGGTCTCCATTTATGGGTATGCCAACTTTTCCTTTCATCGTATAGTATCATATAGTAGTATCATGCATATGATATTTATCCTCTATTTGGGGATGCTGCTCCCACACTGGTGCCCTCCATACGCTAGCCCCGATAGATTTTGTAATTTAAAACGATATTTAAAAACTGAAATTCATACGAAATTTATACAAAAGTAACTCGAATATAAACATAACTAAAACGATCTACTAGCCGTCGGTTGGGACGCTCGACGGCCCTGCCTTGTCGTCGTTCTTCGCCATTGCCGCCTGCGTCCGTGTCCGCTTCTCGTCCCTTGCTTCGTGGATCTGGCGGTGGAGCATGGCGGCCGGCGTCGGAGGAGCTTGCCGGTGGCACTGTCACGCGCTTCCAGCCTTTCCCGAGAAGTTTCGATCTCGGCGTGCCTCGCCTGCTCACGGGCGAACACCTCGTAGTGGCGATGAGCGTTGAGCTCTGCGAGCTTCTATCGCTTCGCCTCCATGAGGAGGCGTCCCGCCTCCTCCGTGGCCGTTCGCTGGCAAGAGATCTCGAGGATGTGCTCGAGGTTCGCGTCGTTGACGAACTCGCGCTCCTCCTCCTTCAACCGCCGGTAGCGTTGCGCGTTCAGCAACGCGAGGATCGCCGCCTACTCCGGGTGGGTGGGGGCCTGCGGCGGCTCGCCCCACTGCGCTGCCTCCTCTGCCGCCTCTGCTTCTGCGTCTGCGATGTAGACCTCATGCCACGCCGCGAACCGTGGGTCTTCGTCCTCGTCGGAGCTGTACTCCGCCTCGGGCTGCGTCTCCGGCTCCGGCTGCGGTGGTGGTGGAGGCAGCGCGCGGCCATTGAGGCCAAGCATCGAGTAGGTGGTCTTCAGACGGTGCGTCATTTTGAGGTGTAGAGGAGAGAATGGAGCAGCGGTGGTGGTGGAGATGACATGATAGCACCCGCGGTGGTGGATGGCGTACGTAGTACATAGCGGTGGCAACTACTCATATTTACGGCGGCGTAGGCGACTGGACGCCGCGTGGCCAATCGCTACCCTCATGGCCGCCTCGGTTTCCGAGCGGGAGACCATTAAACACCGACGACCAATCTTCCCGCGTCGCGGATGATGCGAACCGTCGCGTCCTCACGCTGACAAGGCACCCCCACCCGCGAAAACCGTCGTTCCGCGAGGCGCCGGTGAGCCCGATTCGCACCCTTGGCGAAAGTGCCGGCACGGGGATACCGGCAATTCTATTGGGCTCGAAAACTAGCCGGCGCCGTTTGGGACGCACCGATGCGAGCCAAAAACGACGCCGGTCCCTAAATCGCTTTGGGGGCCGCTATCAAAGCCGCCGGTGGAGATGCTCTAAGATGCATGATACTTACTAAGTTACTATAGTAACAACACTACGGCCGGCCTTATTGGTCTATTGCTTGTGATGCCCAAAGATTTGAATGTCAGGACCGGGATTATTTAAGGTAGTATTACTGCCACAATATTGCACTATAGTTTACGCACACCTGGTGAGTAAATTTCTCCAACATGCTCTCGTTGCAGTTGATTAATTTTCATCGATGGGACTACTATTGAAGATTTCGTCTCCATTTTGTTCCGGCTGTGCCCGAGAGGTGGATGACAAGACCTCTATTGTTGATCATCAGATCTAACAACGGGGACCGTTTGAGCATGAGCTCAGTTAATGCTATTCGATATGTAATGCTCGGTGCTCACAAACCTCAACGTATGGAGCATAAAAAAGAACTTTGAAGATTGCAATTGCAACAAGTTCAAGCCCGGGAGTTGCCGGATAAACCGTTGTTTGACTCCAATTATAGTCTTCGTATCATCGCCATCTAGAACTTGTTCTATGCAGCTCAACTCTGCCTGCTCTTGCTCCTTAGTGAGCCTTGTAATCTTGCACTGTGGCCGTTAAGTTAATATATCTTTGTGTTAAAAAAAGATTGCTTTGGTGAAAGGATTAGAATGCGTAGCAAATTCGGCAAGTGAGATTCGATAATTTGTAATTCAAATGAGAATTTGGTGAAGAAACAAGTGCCAAATCTGGAGAGCAAAGTAGTAATTTGAAACATCCTATGTTGATAATTGAAAGAAGCGCCGACATGCATGACATGAATAAAATTAACTGGCACTCCAGCCCAAATGTTGAGTAAAAGGAGTCCTAATCATCACAAATGTCTGTCTGCTTCCGTTGATTCATTACAGATCCATAAACTCGTAAACCATAGTTCTGCTTAATTCTACATGATCACGAAGACACGAACGCACTAGCAAGGTAGAAGGTAGAGTTTGCAGGAACCACGCCGTGCGTCCATTACCTCAGTCCTCGTCAGAGGCGTAGTCAGAGGTGTAGTCCTCGGCAGCGGTAAGGCAGTGTGCAGGAGGCTGAGGAGGGTAGTCGCCGGTGAGCAGCTTCCGGCCGATCTCGAAGGAGGCGAAGGCGTCGATGCAGGCGTAGTTGATCTGCTCGTCCGAGAGGCGGTAGACGTCCCACGGGCCCACCCTCACCTTCTGTGGCTTCTCGATGTTGGCCCCCAAGACGGCGCTCGCGATGGCCTTGAGCCCGGCCTTGGCGAGCTCCGGCCTATGCATCCCTCGAGCAGCAAGGTCGCGCAGGTCGATGGTGTTGGCCACCTGGAGGTGGTGGTCTTTGCTGAGGAGGTTGGCGTCCCCCTGCACGGCGACGCCGACGAAACGGAAGCTGCGGTCGGCCAGGAACTCCGCCAGGGCGTCGGGGATGTAGTCGGCGTGGAGGAGCTGGAAAATGAGGCAGCGGCGGCCGACGCAGAGCTGCAGGAGCGCCACGGGGTTCTGCACGCGGCTGAAGCTGGGGCGCCACTCCACGTCCAACCCGACGATGAGCTTGTGGTAGACCCAGCGGTACATGTAGCGGATCTCCCGGAGCCAGCGCTTGACGGCTGTGCCGGAGGACGTGACGGTGGTCTTGATGGTCTGCCCCTCAAAGGCGACATACGTGACGTACGTCTCGGCCGCCATTGGCTGATGCTTCTTGCGAGAGCGAGACGGCGAGGGAAGTGTAGGATACTGGAAAGATGGATAGGATCGGTGGGGTGGAGAAGAAGGAAGACGAGACGAAAGACAAGAACGGCGTCGAGAAGCACAGCGTGGAGCGAGGGGTATTGTTATGAGATATCTTAACGTAGAAGTCCTTAAACTATTGAATATTCAAGCAAAGCAAAAGTATCCAAATCGAGATGCAGACAACTAGTGGTACACCTAGTGTTTCTTGGAATGCCTTTGAATTTGTAAACGGAAACAAGAGGGGTTTTTCTGAAAGAGAGGCTGGGAAACTTGTATGCCCTCCTGCTTCCTTGCTGCCCTGGTACTGTAGCTGTGTACGAGCAGATCGGCTAGTACTGTGTCTGTGACAGTGCCAGTGCAGTGGCAGGACCAGACATGGAGGGAAGAAGGAATCAAGCTGTCAGGCGAGGCGCTTGACCAGTCTTTTCGCTTTGGCATGGTCAACAAAAATAAAGCACTTCTTGTCGGATTTGACCCCACGGATGACCCGCATGTCATTTGTGGTGTCGACGATAATGGAGAAAATTGCACAAACCAGTAACTTTTATAGGGATTGTTGCACATACCAGTGACTTTAAATTTTGGTTGCAGAGACTAGTGACTCTAGCAGTAATTAGTTGGAAACAGCTCTAATAATAGATTATATGCAATTAAACAACATGCTTGCCCTTGGAAACTGCCATAGCCTTTGCCCTTTCCACCTGGCAGCCAATTGGTACCGAATATTTTCACATCTTTAAATATAATAATCATTAGAAAAAGGAAAAAAAATATAAAATTAATGTCTTGATTGTGTAATAAAACACAAGCAATATAGCTTCATATATGATAGTGACATATCAGAAATAGTGTCGTCGTGGTGAACAGACAGATGTCATAGGATGGTTTAAGTTGGGGTCGAATGTGCGGTAGAGGATCCGGGGGAGGGTTCTGTTTACACGGAAAGAAGATGGAAAGAAACCGGTATGTATTTCTTAAGTTGACCCTTGGCCAGAGGTAGAAGATGTACATTACAAGTCTCTTCCTATCTGCTGATGAACAGCCTAAATTCTCTCTAGGTCTGAACTCGTCCTCCCGCGCAGGAGTGTGCCCCCTCTCCTTATATAGGGGAGAGGGTGGCTTACAAGGCAAAAAACCCTAATGGAATCTAGGATGAGCTAAGCTACTTTGGCCCTGCTGGCACCAGTTATGACTTTAATCAGGGAGCTGTGACCTCCACCGGTATCTTTAACGTCATCATCTTGCTTTGGCGCCAGGGCTTCGTTTAAAGCTGATTTGCTTCGCTCATCCTTGTCCTCTAGCTCCCGAAGGAATCTTTGACCAGAGTGCCGACATGCTACAGTTACCCCTGGTTCCGGTTTTCCGGTACCTTTGCCTATGGTTCCGGTACCTTCTCACTTAGCCGCACTGCCTCCCAGTGCTAGTACTTTGGTATACCCCTCTGGGGATACCGGTTTGTACCAATTCCGGTTAGCTGAACTTAAAGATTCCGGATCACTCTGTGATCCGGTTTAAAATTACCCAAACATGGCGAACTTGTCATACTCTTGGCCTACCGGGGGCCATACCCCCAACATTCGTCCCCGAAGCTGGTATGGCCTGGCGGAATCTTTCCGACAGGCCATGCCAGGTTCCTCCTCAAAATGTACCGGATTAATTCTTCCGGTTTCCATTTAGACTCATCTGGCACCTTGCCGAACTCACTTATCCAAACTACTTCCATTGAACATCTCCGGCTTCTTTTCGCTGATTTCTTTGTCTTTAAAGCCCACCTCGACGAAGTCGAGAATATCCCGAAGTCTGTGCCTGTCACAGACATGTGCACTGTGCCTGACGCGCCAGTGTCAGGCGTCAAGTCCTTCGACTTCCGCGCGCAGTTAATGCGCCACTCCTGATCCATGTGGTCTTCCGTGTGGCTTTCTCCTGCGGCGCGTGTACTGTCGAGCCACGTGGCGGCCCACGAAGCGAAGCGCCATGGGCCTGGCGGTTTTCGGCCAAGACCCTCTCCCTTATTTAAGGCTGCAACGGTTCCTCGTCGCCCCCACGCTCTCACTTCATCTTCCAATCGCTCTCGGTGCACACCACCGCTCGAGCTCCTCTCGCCGCCGTTCGTCGTCGCGCCCAAGTCTTCCGGCGAACGCCGCAGGAGCACTCTGTGAGGCACGCTTCCCCTCTTCGGTCAAGATTGCGCCGCTGCGTCCTCGTTCGGCCCAGGGTCGCTCCTCCGAATCTCCTTCTTCCTCGCTGTTTGCCGCCATCAATCGCCTCCTCGCCGAACTCCAGTGAACCCTTCACTCCGTCGAGCCTCAAGGCTTCCGCCGCCTCCCTCAGGTCAGCCTCGCAGATCCCGCATTCCCTTGCTCATGCTTCTTCCTCTCTTTGGAGGAGAAGAGGCAAGCCACCGAGGAGCGTGCACGCCTAGCGGAGGAGGAGAGGAAGCTTTTCTTGATGGATACTTCTCATATGGATGAGAGGCAAAAGGAGTACATCAACCTTCTTCGCGATGAAGTGTTGGCCAAGAAGAGATTGTTGGTAGCCAACATGAACACACCCACCACCGACATGTTTGGAGGAGGCATGTTTGGAGGAGGCATGCCGACGTTTGGAGGAGGCATGGGAGGCATGACCGGCATGGGAGGCATGGCCGGCATGGGAAGCATGCCCATGCCCACCATGGGAGGCATGGCCGGTATGGGAAGCATGCCCATGCCCGGCATGGGAGGCTATGGAGGCATGGCCGGCATGGGAGGACAACCAACCTATGGAGGAGTGTTTGGAGGGACTATGGGAGGCTCGGTGAGTGGTGTGTATGGGAGTATGGGACCACCACCGGGAGGCTTCGTGTCTTCCATGAATGCTACTATTTCTCCTTCAACCCAAGAAGATGAGGAAGAAGAAGAAGGTGTTGACTTGAAAAATGCGGAAGTGTGATATGCATTTGTGATATGCAAATTGTGTGTTCCACTTTGTCCATTTGAACCATATGTCGTGTGTCATTGTTGAACTACGTCATTTTGTGTGTCGTTTGAACTATGTGATGTGTGTTTCACTTTGTTTCCATTTAAATTATGGTACATTATTTATTTCATGATTTATGTGTGAGTATTTTGATCTTGTGAGATGCATAGTAGTGTAGAAAACTGTTTTCCGCGCCCGCGCGTGCTGTATTTTGCCGCCCCCGGCGGAGGTGTTTTTTTCCCGCACCAACGCGCGCTGCAAAATAGAGCCTCCGGCGGTGGAAAATTCGGTATCGCGCGCGCCAGCGGTTTACAGCGCGCCGAAACGGAGGTTTACCACGCCGCGTTTTAGCGCGCCTGTTGGAGATGCTCTAAGTATGTGCTTTTGGCACATAGAAATTTTATAAATATTTGTGTCTCCGACCATTCCACTTAGTCTTGGTGGGGCAATACTCTCATTTTAACCGCAAACTGGTTCGGCTTGTTCCAGCCTTTTGATAAATAAAAATTGGTATGCGAGGTTCACCCGCCAAGGCCGCGGCCATGTCACATTGTCACCTATTTTTTTTTGGAGCAACCGGCAGGAGCACTGCCTTTTCATTAAGCAAGAGGGAACAACAAGGTCCAAACTGTACAAAGAGAGGGCATTTTTAGATTAAGGTGGTAAAATGCCCAGAACCCACCATGAAGGACGAGTGAAAGTGCATGGAGCCCCCATGTGTGGTTTTGGTAATTAATGACAATCCCTATGGACTAATGTTTGCATTGAGTTATATTTGTAGGAGTTGTCCATAGGCAATTCTTGAACCATATGTTGGCTTCAAGGTTGCAATAAGAAGAAATTGATGAAGGATATCAAGTGTCAAGTATGTCTTGAAGATGAAGATGAAGTGAGCCCTCAAGTTACTTCAAGACATCAACATGATGAAGAATGAAGAAATGATGTGCAAGTTCAAGATGAGCCATCTCGAAGAGATCCTTTGCTTGAGTCTTGCCATCCATATGGTGATCATGGATATGTGAAGATGCGCCGAAGAAGAAGCTCTCCCATGGTGGATTATGGGGGAGCAATCCACATGGTGGTCATGTTTATGTGAAGATGCGCCGAAGAAGAAGCTCTCCCATGGTGGTTTATGGGGGAGCAATCTACAAGACTTCGTCAAGCAAGCACAAGCAAGAAAGGCGTTCCATCTTGTTGAGGTCAAGATCGTCGTCATCAAGCTCAAGTGGAATGCGCAAGTATAAGGTTTGCTCTTGATAGGGTTTCTTTCTCACCGGTCTCATAGTGTAGTTGGAGACCGGTTTATAGTTTAGTTGCCGTACTATCAAGAGGGCTCTCGAGTGAGTAACTCGATCGTATCGTTCGGAGAGAGCTCAAAACTTTGCATCCTTGCATCATCTTTCTTGGTTGTTATTTGGACCTTATCCATGTGATGTTTTTAGAGCTTGTGCTTATTCTCATGACAAGCTCTAGTTCATCGAAAACGGATTTCGCATAGATCACTTGTTGCGTTTTCGAGTTTGGTTCATCATCTTTCTTGGTTTTATTTGGATCTTATACATGTGATGTTTTAGAGCTTGTGCTTATTCTCATGACAAGCTCTAGTTCATTGAGAATGGTTTTTGCATGGGCAACTTGTTGCATTTTCGAGATTGGAGGTTTTACCGGTATGTCTTTTTTAGATAGGTCAAACCTTTCATCATTTGTTTCTATCCTCCCTTGTTGGACTATGATGGTTTCCTGCATGATCTTGTAGAGCTTGTTCCTAGCTTCAAAACAAGCCCAAGATCATCAAAATCGGAGTCCGGATGCTAAAGTTATGCCCGTTTTAGTTTTGGTGTTTCGCAGCTTTTCGGGGGCGGATAATCCGGCCCGAATGACCAAAACTGGGACAATATCCGGCCAAATATCCGGCCCGAGCCAGGGGCGATTTCGGGGGGCGGATAATCCGGCCCGGGGGCGGATTTTCCGGCCTGGGAGGTCCCAAACGGTCATATTTCGTTGGGAGGGGGTATATAAGACCCCCTTCTTCCTCCTTGGGCTGGTTGGTTCACTTTCTCTCTCTCCCTCCATTGTTGTACTTCAAAGCTTGCCCTAGTTCTTGATTCCTCCCATGATTCTTGCATATTCTTGAGGGAAAAGAGAGAGGAGATCTAGATCTACATTTCTACCAATCAAATCCATCTCTTTGTGAGTGGAACTCTCTAGATCTTGATCTTGGTGTTCTTTGTGAATTCATTTGTTCTTCCTCTCTTATTCCCCCAATAGCTTTTGTAGCTTTGTTGGAATTTGAGAGAGAAGGACTTGAGCATCTTTTTGGTGTTCTTGTCATTGCATTTGGTGCATCGGTTTGAGTTCTCCACGGTGATTCGTGGAGGTGAAAGCAAGAAGGTTGTTACTCTTGGGTTCTTGGAACCCTAGACGGATTCTAGGCCTTTGTGGCATCTTAGTGGTGTTCTTGGGGACTCCAATTAAGTTGTGGAGAATCTTCAAGGGCAAGGCCTTTGTGGCATCTTTGTGGTGTTCTTGGGGACTCCAATTAAGTTGTGGAGAATCTTCAAGGGCAAGGCCTTTGTGGCATCTTTGTGGTGTTCTTGGGGACTCCAATTAAGTTGTGGAGAATCTTCAAGGGCAAGGCCTTTGTGGCAATTTGTTGGGAGCCTCCAATTAAGTTGTGGAGATAGCCCCAAGCTTTGTGCGGGTTCGGTGACCTTCCTAAGGTCCCATAGTGGATCGAGGACATCCCTTTTGGTGGGAATTCTCGAGGAGAATACGGTGGCCCTCGTGCATTTGGAGTGACTTGTCCTCCACACCGCTCCAACGGAGAGTAGCACTCGCAAGAGTGTGAACTTCGGGCTACATCGTTGTCTCCGCGTCACTTCGGTTATTCCTATACCCGAGCTCTTTACTTATGCACTTTACTTTGTGATAGCCATCGTGCTTGAAGTTATATATATATCGTGCTATCACATAAGTTGCTTGTCTTGCTTAGCATAAGTTGTTGGTACACATAGGTGAACCATTGCTTAGAATAAGTTGTTGGTGCACATAGGTGAACCATAGTTTATAGGCTTTGGGCTTGACAAAGTAAACGCTAGTTTTATTCCGCATTTGTTAAGCCCATCTCGTAAAAGTTTTAAATCGCCTATTCACCCCCCCCCTCTAGGCGACATCCGTGTCCTTTCAATTGGTATCAGAGCAAGGTCTCTCATTCTTAGGCTTCACCGCCTTGAGAGTAAAGATGTCGGTTAGGGGATTAGTGCACAATAACTTGGTTATATTTGATGGCACAAATTATGAACTATGGAAAATGTATGTGCTTAATATTTTACGGCGTATGTCCCCGGACATGGAGCGATTTCTTGGCATGGGTTTTTCTTCTCCTAAGGATCCTCAAAATTTATCTCTTGAGGAGGAGAAAAACTCTTGCCTCGATGCTCTTGCTTCTCATGTGTTTTCCATTGTTGTGAGCAATGTAGTTACTTCTTCAATCATGCCTTTTGGGAGCGCTCATGAATTATGGACAAAGCTTCAAGACAAATATGATGTGTCCAATATTATTGAGGATGATTGTATTGCTTCCACTTCCGGCCGTGATGAGTTCTCATCTTCATCCACTTCACCAAAGTGTGGTAAGACACAAGGTGATATGGTGAGTGGTGATGAAAATTGCAATATTGATATTGAGCTTACTATTGATGATTCTTCATCTCTATCTCATTGCAATGCTTCATCTTTGGACTTAAACACATCTAGCACTAGAAATGATTTACATGCTTGTGTTGATAGTCCTTGCATATCATGTGTAAGTTGCTTGAAAAAATCTAATGATGATATGCTTGTATTGTCTTGTGGACATGATAAAAATGATTCTATTTCCTCTAGTTGTTGTGTGTCTAACAATGTAGAGGAAACCAAAGATTCTATTGGTCAAGACAAGATCTTGAAAGGAGCCTCAAGTAACTCCTCATCTTTATTTCACGGTCCTCATATATGCCTTATGGCCAAGGGTTCCACGGTACCTCCTACCATGGAACCTAATATGTCTCGTGGTGATAAGAATGAGGATGAATATGAAGAAGAGGATTGGGTTGTCTCTCTACGCGATAAAGGTGAGAGTGTATTCAAGGTTATTTGCAAAGATAAAATTGCTAGCACTCACTTCTTTGAAATCTTGACTACCGCTATTGAGAGCCAAAAACTTATTTGGATGCATGAGAACACCATTGATAAAAAAGGTGCTCTTGAACGAGAGTATGCCGATGATGTAGCATCACTAAAGAATGATCTTGAAGAAGAACAAGAGACCGTAGCCTCTCTTGAAGAGCAACTTGAAACCCTTGAAGTGTCTCAAAATGAAATAGTTTCTAAACTCACTAAGGAAAGAGATCATGCTAAAGCTCAAGTAAAATTGCTTAAAAAGGAAAATTCCAAAGTTGGTGTTGGTCATGATAAACTTGTTAAGGATCTAGATGATCTAGACAAGGCCCACAAGGTCTTGGAGAGCGAACACTCTATCCTCACCAAGTCCCATGAGCAACTTCAAGCTTCCTATTTAAAAGAGCATGCTATGTTACCTTCTCTTCTTAATATGTCTTGTGATGATGCTTGTGCTACTAACTCTACTTCTTGTGAAGCATCTATCTTGAAGGAGAATGTTGAGCTAAGGGCTCAACTTGAATTGCTAACTAGCAATTATGGGAAATTGGAAGAAAATCATGGAAAGCTTTCTAGCTCCCATGAGGACCTTCTAGCCTCTCATGATAGGCTAAAGTTAGCTCATGAGGCTATCATATCAAAGGAAACACCTTGTGAGCCTCATGTGGATACTAGCACTACTACTCAAAATGCTATATTGCAATGTGCTAGTCCTTGTAATTCATCCACTCATAGTATCGCTAAATCTTGTGATGAATTATCTTCCTTGCCTTGTTGCTCTAACAATAAAGGTTCTACTTCCTCTAGTACTTGTGTTGTTACTAACCATGTAGAGGAAATCAAAGAGCTCAAGGCCCAAGTCACTTCCTTGAAGAACGACTTGGTAAAGAGTCATGAAGGGAAATGCAAACTTGACAAGATGTTGAGTGTGCAACAATCCCCCAATGACAAAAGTGGACTTGGATTCAACTCCAACAAAAAGAACAAGTCCAAGAACAAAAATAAGAAGAAGGGCCAAGTACAAGTCAAAGACCCGGCCAAGATTGTTTGCTTCAAGTGCAAAATTGAAGGGCATCATGTTAGATCTTGCCCTTTGAAGAATAAGCAAAAAGGGAAGCGGCCTCAAGCTCAAACTCACATTCAACCTCAAGTTGAAGAAATGCCACTTCTCAAGAAGAAACAAGTCAATGCTCCCATTGTGGAGAAATCTAGTAAGAAGAAGGAGAAGAAAAGAACTTGCTACATATGCCGTGAGAAGGGCCACATCTCCTCCTTGTGCACTATTGGTACCTCATCCAACTCTATCTCCATTGATGATGTTTATTCTCTTTGTAAAGATGAGGGTGGCAATGTGTTTGCCAAATATGTTGGTTCTCAAAGTGGTGTCAAGAAAAGAACCATTTGGGTTTCCAAGCCTATTGTGACTAACCTCTTAGGACCCAACTTAGTTGGGGACCAACAATCCAAAACTTGATCAATAGGTGCTTTTTGGAGGGCATTGGAGACTTGGCTACATCATGAAGAATTAAGGGATCTTCATCATTTATATTATCTCAAGCCAAGTCTTGATTATCTTGCTTCTATCATATATTCAATGTTCCTCCTTGCGGTAACATGTGCACAACTCATTTATATTGAAAGTTACTCGCCCCTTTGCATGTGTTAGTTTTGTTCCTAACATGTGTTTGTATATGTTGTGCTTCCTACTTTCTTTTCTTGAGAAATCAAGTCTATGCATGTTGGGTTGCACACCATGTATTTGTGTTTGTGTTGGAGCCTCTTTGCATCTTGTTGTATCTTATATGGCTCTTATGAGAGATTAATGGACAATCCCGTTTTGGGGGAGTGATATTCCTTTGGGAATTTCATGATCCTAAACAATGTGTGTACATGAGGAATATCACTTAGAATTGATATTGCGAGATTATCTAGTCGCTATGTGGTATATCATCTTCATGAGAAATTCAAATTCTAATGTCCATTAATATCTCTACTTGGATCTTATTTGCCTCTTGTGAAAATAAATTCCTTATCACATTATGGGGGAGTAATAATCATTGTGCATATTACAAGCCTAGAAAATGTGAACATTTGAGGTTGTGTCACATAGAATTGATACCGTAAATTATCTCTCTCCTATGTGGCATGTTTGCTCAAACAAGCTCCAATTTGCTTAAATGGCTTCATTGCTAATATCTTTGTGGATCTTATTTGTGAAAGTTTTTCTTGGCATGGTTTTTCCCAACGTGTCCCTCAATACATTTTTGGAAAATCATGTGCTTCAAGTCATACTATTAATTGCTTTGCATGTTGGTATGAATACTATTAATTGCTTTGCATGTTGGTATGAATACTATTAATTGCTTTGCATGTTGGTATGAATACTATTAATTGCCTTGCATGTTGGTATGACTAAATGAAGCTATCAAGAAACTATCTTTGCATGATGGTTAACTCTTATCTTTTACCATATGCTTTGTTCGTTGTAAATATGATCTTATGTATACTTACAAACTACCACCGGGAAATATTTCCTAATACCTCTTGTCCTAGGACAATTGGTAATCAATTATGAGGTAGATATTTATTGATCATATCTACATTGGCTCTTGTATTTATATTGCCTTATTTATTGCCATGAATTTGTTGTGCTTTGACTCCCATGTGTCTTCCTTGCATCTTATGGATCTAATTTGTCTATTCAAACTTTCTTAGCATTTTTAGTAGATATAGGTAGCGTGATGATCCTAGTTTTGTGCATTTTGTATCCATATTCTAAATCCTAGATAATGCACTAATCTTGGGGGAGCTCTCCTATATTTGTTATAATGCTTAAACTTCTCTTGATCTTTATCAAAAAAAATTGTTTTGGGAGACATAAATTTTCTTTTTGGTACTTTGTGCCATCATAAAAAGTGTCGAGGGTTTGGTTTATTTGTTGGAACCTTGCTCTCTTGGGAGTTGGTTATCTCATTCCTTTGTGCTTAGGCTTAATTAGCTTCTTATAATGAGATAAGTCTTTGGAGTCAATCTTGTGTTGATTTGATTCTTTGATATAATTTGGACAACCATTGTCTCTTGGTTTATTTGGTGTTTTGTCCAAATTGTATCTTCCTTTGGTTCTTGAAAGTATTGTGCATGCATATTTAATATATGTATATCTTATGGCATGTGTCACTTTCTTTGATCCAATATATAGGGTAACTCCATCAAATCCTAATTTGACTAAGATGTGCATGAAATTCAATTTCATATCTATATGCACATAGAATTGTGGAGTTTGTCCTATATGTTGTAGTGTGTCTAACTACTTCGGACCCAATTAGTTTGGGGACCATTTTGTACTTACCTTTGTGTTAGGTACAATGGATATGCATTGAATGCTTGTCTCACTCTTGGAAAGAAGTGGTGACTCAATGGTAACTTGAGGCAAGCTAGGATGATCAACGAACACATATCTACTACATCCACACCAATGCTATCTTGGTAACAAGTATCTTCTCATGCATACTTTTCTTGTATCCAAGCATCTTGGCATGAATCTCTTGATTTGCAAATGTTGTGCTTCTTGCAAAAGTCTTTATGAAACCTCTTTATTGTGAATGTGAGTAATTTGAGATGAGTGCATTTGTTGGGAAGTATTTTAAATCATGCTCATGATTCATCCATCCCAACTATGTCTATCTAGCAATTTTGTTGCATATCAATTCCTCAAGGCTCTCACATGTGCAATATAGATGAAAGTGCAAATTTAGTTACTTCTTTTGGTATCCCCGTTTGTGATACTTGTTGCCTTTCTCAAATGCATCCCAACTATCTTCTATCCCTTGTTGATATTTGTGATGTATTTTAGTTGTTTGTGGTTGAAGTTCATGAATGTACAATAAGATAAAATTGAGCCTTTGGCCATGCTATTAAGCAAAAATTCTTATTGGTATATTGCATGACTTTGTCTTGGATATCATGCTATATTTCTTGTGTATCTATTTTGTGTGTGCATGTTTCTTTGTGGATAAATATCTTTGTGATATTGCTCACTTAGAGAAACTTATACACATAAGAGATGATACATCTCCATTCGATATCTTATTTATTTGTTGCGTGTTGATTGGTCATGCTAAGCAATATAATTCATTGAAGACTATGATGATGCTTTTTGCTCATCCTTGTAATAGTCTTATAATATGCTTTATCATGCCTTTCACATATCCTCTTGGTTGAGCCTTTTATTATGGTGCCTCTTACTTGTTGCTCAACCATTTGTTTGTTGCAAGTGGTAAGCTTTATTTTCTATCTATGATCTATTGCAAATGTTTGTGTTTTAAATGGAAATGAGGGAGTGAGGATTCCATGTTATGCATATTGTATTCAAATGCAACATTTTATTTTATGCATGTACCTTGGGGAGCTTCCTCATTTGATTTAGAACACTATCTTGTGGTGATCACTAGAGTTTGATTCACTTGGTATCTTTTGTTTTTGAATGAAACTATGGGAGCGATGATTCCATGTTTGTGCACTTTATACTCCAATACAAATTGTCTAGCATTGTGCACAAACCTTGGGGAGCTTCCTCATATTATTTAGAGCAATCCTCTTGATCTTATCATAATATCTATCCGTCTTTTGGTATCTTCCTTGTGGTTCATTTGGTTGCTTGCTTCATTTGTTGAAGCTTCTTGACTTTGTTATCTTTTTGCAATCTTTGATCCTATCTATAGTGTGATTCCTTTTGAATATTCGTCATTGGATATGTGCATTTGATTCCACTCAAATTATGAGAAATGCACACGCTATGGAGGAACTCTCACTATATTGGCCTTCTAAATTTTTCACCCATTTCGGCAATTGGTGCCAATGGGGGAGAAGTTTGGAGGGTTTAAGGGAATTTGGTTATGTATTTGCTTTGTGCTTAAGCATGTGCCTTTATTGCATTGCATCTTGTTGCTTTGCATAGTTGAATATTTAGAGGAAACTCCACTAGGCTTTGAATGCCAATATATGCAATGAAAGTCAAGATCATTCACACATGCATATATTATGGGGGAGTTTGCTATATAGATTCAACTTATTTGTTACTTAAATTCCTTATATAAACCCTCCCAAAGAGATTGTCATCAATTACCAAAATGGGGGAGATTGAAAGTGCATGGAGCCCCCATGTGTGGTTTTGGTAATTAATGACAATCCCTATGGACTAATGTTTGCATTGAGTTATATTTGTAGGAGTTGTCCATAGGCAATTCTTGAACCATATGTTGGCTTCAAGGTTGCAATAAGAAGAAATTGATGAAGGATATCAAGTGTCAAGTATGTCTTGAAGATGAAGATGAAGTGAGCCCTCAAGTTACTTCAAGACATCAACATGATGAAGAATGAAGAAATGATGTGCAAGTTCAAGATGAGCCATCTCGAAGAGATCCTTTGCTTGAGTCTTGCCATCCATATGGTGATCATGGATATGTGAAGATGCGACGAAGAAGAAGCTCTCCCATGGTGGATTATGGGGGAGCAATCCACATGGTGGTCATGTTTATGTGAAGATGCGCCGAAGAAGAAGCTCTCCCATGGTGGTTTATGGGGGAGCAATCTACAAGACTTCGTCAAGCAAGCACAAGCAAGAAAGGCGTTCCATCTTGTTGAGGTCAAGATCGTCGTCATCAAGCTCAAGTGGAATGCGCAAGTATAAGGTTTGCTCTTGATAGGGTTTCTTTCTCACCGGTCTCATAGTGTAGTTGGAGACCGGTTTATAGTTTAGTTGCCGTACTATCAAGAGGGCTCTCGAGTGAGTAACTCGATCGTATCGTTCGGAGAGAGCTCAAACCTTTGCATCCTTGCATCATCTTTCTTGGTTGTTATTTGGACCTTATCCATGTGATGTTTTTAGAGCTTGTGCTTATTCTCATGACAAGCTCTAGTTGATCGAAAACGGATTTCGCATAGATCACTTGTTGCGTTTTCGAGTTTGGTTCATCATCTTTCTTGGTTTTATTTGGATCTTATACATGTGAATGTTTTAGAGCTTGTGCTTATTCTCATGACAAGCTCTAGTTCATTGAGAATGGTTTTTGCATGGGCAACTTGTTGCATTTTCGAGATTGGAGGTTTTACCAGTATGTCTTTTTTAGATAGGTCAAACCTTTCATCATTTGTTTCTATCCTCCCTTGTTGGACTATGATGGTTTCCTGCATGATCTTGTAGAGCTTGTTCCTAGCTTCAAAACAAGCCCAAGATCATCAAAATCGGAGTCCGGATGCTAAAGTTATGCCCGTTTTAGTTTTGGTGTTTCTGCAGTTTTCTGGGGGGGCGGATAATCCGGCCCGAATGACCAAAACTGGGACAATATCCGGCCAAATATCCGGCCCGAGCCAGGGGCGATTTCGGGGGGCGGATTTTCCGGCCTGGGAGGTCCCAAACGGTCATATTTCGTTGGGAGGGGGTATATAAGACCCCCTTCTTCCTCCTTGGGCTGGTTGGTTCACTTTCTCTCTCTCCCCTCCATTGTTGTACTTCAAAGCTTGCCCTAGTTCTTGATTCCTCCCATGATTCTTGCATATTCTTGAGGGAAAAGAGAGAGGAGATCTAGATCTACATTTCTACCAATCAAATCCATCTCTTTGTGAGTGGAACTCTCTAGATCTTGATCTTGGTGTTCTTTGTGAATTCATTTGTTCTTCCTCTCTTATTCCCCCAATAGCTTTTGTAGCTTTGTTGGAATTTGAGAGAGAAGGACTTGAGCATCTTTTTGGTGTTCTTGTCATTGCATTTGGTGCATCGGTTTGAGTTCTCCACGGTGATTCGTGGAGGTGAAAGCAAGAAGGTTGTTACTCTTGGGTTCTTGGAACCCTAGACGGATTCTAGGCCTTTGTGGCATCTTAGTGGTGTTCTTGGGGACTCCAATTAAGTTGTGGAGAATCTTCAAGGGCAAGGCCTTTGTGGCATCTTTGTGGTGTTCTTGGGGACTCCAATTAAGTTGTGGAGAATCTTCAAGGGCAAGGCCTTTGTGGCATCTTTGTGGTGTTCTTGGGGACTCCAATTAAGTTGTGGAGAATCTTCAAGGGCAAGGCCTTTGTGGCAATTTGTTGGGAGCCTCCAATTAAGTTGTGGAGATAGCCCCAAGCTTTGTGCGGGTTCGGTGACCTTCCTAAGGTCCCATAGTGGATCGAGGACATCCCTTTTGGTGGGAATTCTCGAGGAGAATACGGTGGCCCTCGTGCATTTGGAGTGACTTGTCCTCCACACCGCTCCAACGGAGAGTAGCACTCGCAAGAGTGTGAACTTCGGGCTACATCGTTGTCTCCGCGTCACTTCGGTTATTCCTATACCCGAGCTCTTTACTTATGCACTTTACTTTGTGATAGCCATCGTGCTTGAAGTTATATATATATCGTGCTATCACATAAGTTGCTTGTCTTGCTTAGCATAAGTTGTTGGTACACATAGGTGAACCATTGCTTAGAATAAGTTGTTGGTGCACATAGGTGAACCATAGTTTATAGGCTTTGGGCTTGACAAAGTAAACGCTAGTTTTATTCCGCATTTGTTAAGCCCATCTCGTAAAAGTTTTAAATCGCCTATTCACCCCCCCCCCTCTAGGCGACATCCGTGTCCTTTCAACGAGCTACCAAAAAAGAGAACTAATCCGGATCGGACGGGATGGCCGGGCCGAAGCCATTTATAGCACAATCCCTTTGGAGGATATCCTCGTTTGCTATGCTTGCGACCTCAAGGTAGGTAAGACGTTGTCCAGTGAAAATGCGCCGGTTTCGTTCCTTCCAAGCGTTCCAGAGCACATATAGGAACCGGCCGCTGATGCTCTTCTTTTCTTTCTGTGGCTTTTCTTTTATCATGTCGTTCCACCGATCGGATATGGATTGGAAGTCAAGGCGTCGGTCATCGGAGGAGTCGCCATCCCAAGATTTGACAAGGTTCCGGACAGCCGCCGTGAACGGGCAGTTTCGCAAAGGTGGTCAGCTGTCTCAGGCTCGCTGAGGCACAATGGGCATCGAGGGTCGTGAGGCCATCCTCGGATGGCAAGCATATCGGCGGTAAGGAGCTTTCCATGAAGGGCTAGCCAGCCAAACAACTTGCATTTGGGATCGGCGTGTGCCGACCAAATCTTCATGGCATCGAAGCGGGCATGGGAGCCAAGGAATTGTGCCTCGTAGGCGGAGCTAGCGGTGTAGGTTGAATCGGCATTAAGCATCCAGACGATGGTGTCCGGCAACTCGGGGGCAAGGTTGATGGAGTGAACGGCCTCCCAAACGTCGATATATTGCGCCAGCTGTTGAGGCGAGTTGAGGGTCGCGACGAACGGATCCGAGTTGTTTTCACTTAGCTCTTTGGCTACCGTACGGTTCTTCCTCGTGGCAATTCTGCAGAGGTCGGGCGCCCATTGAGATAGAGGGCCCCGAGCATACCGGCTTGTCGTGCCGGAATTTGGCCGTCTCCCGTTTCCAATGGTAACTTTAGTGGCGGCTCGAAGAGGGACATGTCGGTGTCGTCGCATGGAAGTTTTGAGCCAGACCAAGCGCGGTCCGGATCAGTCCACTGGAGCCAAGGCCAACGTAATCGCAGGGCACGTCCAGATCTCTCAATGTCCGGAATGCCGAGGCCCCCCAGCTTCTTTGGCCTGCATATCGTTCTCCAATTCACAAGAGCTTTCCCCTGGGCGGCATGTTCGCCCTCTTCACCGGCCCAGACGAATGTCCTGGCAATCTTGTTGATCCTCTCACGAGCCCATTTTGGCGAGAGGAATGGCAGTGGCGTGGTAAGTGCTAGTGGCCATGAGCACCGTCTTCGCAAGGATGACCCTTCCAGGTCTAGCAAGGTTCTTGCCGATCCAACCCGGGAGCTTTCCGGCGATCTTGTCGATTAGGGGCTGTAGGTCCACCTTCCGAAGACGGCGAAAATGCAGAGGGAGCCCCAAATATTTGCCAGGGAAGCGAGGCAAGCTTCGCGGGAAAGTCATTGAGAATTTCCCGAAGGTCCACGTCGGCCACAGCGCACCGGGAAAATTTCCGTCTTGGTCATGTTGGTGACAAGTCCACTGGCCTTTCCGAAGCAGTCTAGAATGGAAGAGATGGCGCGAAGGTCCTCCTTACTGGGGTTTACGAAGATTCCGGCGTCGTCCGCATAAAGAGAGATGCGGCATCGGTTGGTCCTAGAGCGTATGGGACTCAGAATGCCCAATTGAGTGGCCGAGGAAAGGATGCGTTGTAGGGGGTCGATGGCGAGGATGAAAAGCATGGGTGATAGCGGATCCCCCTGTCTGAGACCGCGGGCGTGGCAGAAAGGGGTGCCAGGTTCACCATTTAGCAGCACTCTAGACGTGGCCGAGGAGAGGGAAAGACACACCCAGTCCCGCCAAGCTTGGCCAAACCCCAGCGCTGACAGGACGTCAAGAAGGTAAGCCCATCCTACGGAATCGAAGGCCTTGGAGATATCAAGCTTGAGGAATAGGCTCGGGGTCTTGTTAGCATGAAGTTCCCGTATGAGGTTTTGAACATGTAAGAAGTTGTCGTGAATGCTTCTTTTCTTGATGAAGGCGCTTTGGCACTTGGAGACGATATCCGGGAGCATTGGAGCCAGGCGGTTGGCCAGAAGCTTGGAGAAAATCTTTGAAAGACTATGGATGAGGCTAATCGGCCTGTAGTCGCCCACTGAAGTGGCCTCAGCTTTCTTGGGGATGAGGATGATGTTGGCGGAGTTGACAAGGCTGGCACAACCCACCCGAAGATGGGACATGTGCATGATGGCGGCGATAATGTCATTCTTGATAATGTCCCAGCAAGACTTAAAAAAGGCGCCGATGTATCCGTCCGGTCCAGGGGCCTTGACGGCAGGTAGGGAGAAGACGGCTTCTTTAATCTCATCGTCAGTAAACGGGACGTCCAAGTCGGAGAGGTCATGTGGCACGTATCCGATGCTCTCCCAAGCGAGGCTCAGAGGCCTAGGTGCTTTGGTGCCGAGAAGATGTTTGAAGTGATGCAGCAGAACTTCTTCTTTATCTTTGGAAGTGATCGCCAATCCATTATTAGAGACAAGGGACTGTATGTGGACCTTCCTTCTTCTCCCATTTGCGCGGACATGGAAAAATTTTGTGTTCGCGTCGCCGAGCCTTATCCAAGTGAGGCGAGAGCGTTGGCGTAGTTTAATCTTCTGGATGGAGAGCAGGCCCAAGTAGGAGCTCTTTATCTGCCGATGCAAGGCGCGCTCCTCGTCGGAAAGCGGCCTAGCCTCCTCTGCGATGTCCAGGCGCATAATGATCTCTTTTGCGGTGGCAAGCTGAATTCTAAGGTCGCCGATGCTCTTTCTCTGCCAGCATTTGAGGGCTTTGGCCGTGCGGGCGAGCTTGATGTGGATGCGGCGGATCGGGTCATTAGCCAAGAGGGGTTTATTCCAAGCTTCGCAAACAGTGTCCTTGAACCCTTGCATGCGCAACCAGAACTCTTCGAACTTGAAGGAGGGCTTCCTGTTAGTGGAGACAGCCCCTTGCAGAAAGAGGGGCGCGTGGTCGGAACATGCAGAGGTAATGGCTTGGAGATGGGCATCCGGGAAAAGGGCGTCCCAGTCAGCAGTGCAGAAAACATGATCTATCTTGGTGAGGACCAGGTCCGCCTGGGCATTGGACCAAGTGAAGCGCCTCCCGTCCATCCGTATATCTTTGAGGGCGAGGAAGTCCCGGGCAGCCCGAAATTTGCCAATGAGACGGCGGTTGATATTAAGGTTGTTCTTGTCCGAGGCCTTAGTGATGAGGTTGAAATCTCCCAACAGGAGCCAAGCATCGTGGGCGACTGTCTGCAGAGCCCTGAGTTCATCGATGAAGAGAAGCTTAGCGGCTTCAGTCTGCGGGCCATAGACGCAGGTGATAAACCAGGAGGTTCCTTCATCTAACATCGTGATCGATGCCGAAAGGGTGTTCTCGGAGATGTGGACGTCCGAGAGGGTGAAGTAGGCATCCGACACCGCGAGGATAATACCTCCAGACGTGCCGATGGCGGGCAAAAAGGCGTAGTTTGCGACGAAGTTTTGACCGAGGGTGGAGGAGATAGTGCCATTGTCGACAGTGTCTAGCTTTGTTTCTTGCAAACAGACGATGGAGGCGTGTGTGTCTCGGACGAGATCGCGTACTGCGTCGCGGCGAACTCTGCTGTTTAGCCCGCGGGGGTTCCAGTTTAGGATGTTGACGTTTTTCTGCGACATTAAGGAAACCCCGAAGCCACGTAGAGGAGAAGCAGAAAGTAGCACTGGTTGTAGTTGTAGCCGGTCAGAAGTAAGCGGATGCAGAAGCTTGAACTGAAGCACGATGGAAGGCGACGATGTCTTAGCTTACAGCAAATGGAGCTGACGCAGCAGCTTAGGTAAAGTAAAACAACAGCACATATGAAAACGTCACGGGGCCTCTGCCCATGAGGGATGTAGCCTGAAGAGGCACTAAACATCAGCTAGGAGTGGCACGGTAGCTGCAGGCTCAACAGGCTTGACTGATTCCTTCTTCTTCTTAATCTTCTTGACTTGTTTCACCAGAGCGTCCAGGGCATGGATGACAGAGGTGGCCATCGGAGCGTTGAGGAATACTTTGTGGTAAGCATCCTTTGCCGCGTCGTCGAAAGGCGCCGAGGGGGCGATGATGCCACAGACACGAGCGATGAGCTCCTGGATGGCGTCGGCTCCCTCAGCCAGAGAGCGAGCCTGCTTCTTCCCAGCGAGGCGGCCGCTGCGCCTCGGCGATGCCAGCGGCACGGCAGATTTCTTCTTCTTCTTGGTCGGCGGAGTGCTCATGAGTGGAGGCTGCACAGGGGTTGCAACGAAGTCGATGAAGTCCTTGAGGCGTGTCGCTGCGTCATCCACCGTCGGGGGAGCCATGATGACTTGCACAGCTGCATCAGTGCCATCACCGTTGGTGATCAGGCCAGGGGCATCAGGCCGCGCCATAGACCCAGCGTCCGACCGGCCCAAATCGTCGTCCCAGGCTTCGTTCCCATTGTTGATTTGAAGGAGAGCGATGCGGTCGGCCATGTCTTCGTCTTGGTCTATGTCGTCGTTGATGAAGCCAGGGTCCTCCAACGGATTCTCGGCGAGCATCGGGGAGGCCTGCCGGGCAGGTGAACCCAGCGGCGAAGCAGGCGTCGCAGCCAGATCAGCCATCTTATCGAGGTAAGCCTTGGCCTTGTCGTTCCATGTGCGCAGCGCCTCAGATTCTTCAAGGAGAGGCCGAACCACACCCTCCAGGCACGCCTTCATCTCCTCACGAAGCAGCTTGGCCTGCTCGGCCAGCAGGGCCTGCAGGTCCGGGGCATTCATCACAGGTGCGCATCTAAGAGGCACAGCAGTGACCTGCAGCCCAGGTCCGGCGTCGTGGCGGCGGCCGTAACTGGCCCCATCATCACGCCTGCGAGGAGACCTGGTGCGCTCACGGCGAATGGCGCCGTCAGCGTCGCGACGCTCGCCCGCCCCGCGGCCATCGCGAGTTCTGGCCGTGTCACGGTCCATGTCGTCGTCCTTGTCGTCCCGGCGAGACTGGTAGTGTCGCGGATGATCGTCGACACCCTTGCTGCGCCGTTGACGGCGAGCTAAGGCGGCCGCACGGAGCTTCTCCTCGTCGTCCTCGTCTTGCAGAGACACCGGTGGCATGCCGTCGACGGTGAGGTAATGCCAGAGGAAGGTGACCGGAGTCGGCCTGAAGGCGCTTGCGTCGCTGCTGGAGCCGAAGAAGTCCAGCGGCGCCATGGAGTAGTCCTCCATCTTGTCCAGGTGGACCAGCACCCGGAACGTGGCGCCGCGCTTGCTGCCGGTAGGGCGGACCTCGTGGACGAACACCTCCGACGCCAGCCCGCCGCTACCGCGGCTGGTGAAGGTGAGCCAGACGACCTTGGGGACGGCGCTTGGGTTCGCCGTCCACGCCCAGCAGTCGAGCGAGCGAGCGTTGGTGAGGAGAGTCGACGAGTCCTCGAGGCGCTCAAAGGAGCACCGACGCGCGATGATCCTCTCGGCGACGTACGGCGTGAGGCCGTAGGCCGGGACTCCCTCCAGACAGAGCCGCACCCTGTAGGACATGGATGCACCGAAGGCATGCTCAAGGGGCCTCCATGGCCGGAACTGCAGCAAAGCGCCGTCGGCCTTGATGCGACCCTGCCTCAACACCTCAGAGCAGTGCTCCTTACGCACGAATTTGAGGAGGAATTGCACAGGCTGGTGCGGGCATACCGTGAGGTCGTTGTGGCTGAGCTGGAACTTCTTGCGGATGGCCCTGTCGATGGCGATGGGCAGGATCTTCCGGTTGCCGTTGATGACCCAAGCAATGGCCGCCGTGGCCTCCCAGTCCTTCATGTCTTGATCAAGCTCGTAGGAGGAGGCGATGATGACGGTGTCCTCCTCCGGCCTTGTTGCAGCTGCGCCGATGCCGGAGTGAGCCATGGCCGGTGGTGGAGGAAGCTGCTGCTGGTCAGGATGGTCTGGAGACGGGCGGGCAGCGGGGGAAGCGACGACCTCCGCCCAGGAGCGCGCACCAAGGGCCTGCGGCGACGACGATGAGGGAGGACGCGCAGGGCGGAGCCGAGGACGCGCAGACCTTGCAGCCCTGAGAGCCTGACGGAGAGGGCAGTGTCGCTCCTTGTGGCCGGAGAGGTTGCAGGAGAGGCACCGGATTTTATCCCGGCAGCCAGAGGCGAGATGGGGGTGGGCAGGAGCAAGGCACCGAGCACAGAGGCCTTCGGTCCTCCTTTTGAAGCGGAGGGCAGCTGCCTCGGCCTGGGCAGCGCGGGAAGGTGACGCGGCCACGGCAACGGGCGGGAGGCTTGAATGCCCGTCCCGTCGAGGGCGGCGCCGCGCGGAGACAGTGAGCCATCCATCTTCTCGGGGGCAGGGCGCCGCGCGCGGACGGGACGTGCCATGAAGAGGCACAGTACACTGGTAGGTCGCCGGCTTGAAGACGATGGAGCGGATCGCAGGTGCAGGGCCATTAATGGCGTTGACGGGGGCCCCACCGCCAGCAGGGGAGGGCGTGGGCGAGGGAGAGGGCGTCCGCGTGGCACCGGGGCCCGGGGCGGAGTCGGGAACCTCCTCCTCCACCGAGCAGGCCCGCGCCGGCGGACGAGGCGGCGAGACGGACGGGGGCGGCGGCACAAGATCTGGATCCTGGGCCGACGCGGACGGCGATGCGCGGAGAAAACGGCGCCTCTCCTCCGAGAGAAACCAGGGGGCCTGCGGGGAGAGACGCACCATACCTGGGGTGGCTGAGGGCAGGCTGTCGGAGGGGAGCGGCGGGGACGGTGGTGAGGTGGGTGAGGGCGCGGGGGGCGGCGCAGTCGCCATCTTCAGCTCTACCTACATTGTCACCTATAAGGTGGGCTCTCATCGGCTAATACAGTGCTAAACCATATAAACAGATCGTTACAGCTGCTTGCAACCAATTACTCCTAGAGTTACTGGTTTGTGCAACTAAAATTTTAAGTCATAGGCCTGTGCAACAATCACCCCAAAAATTACTGGCTTGTGCAATTTTCTCAGGATAGTGTGAAAAACCCCAATGTTCGCAACTCTTTATTTCACCAGGCTCCATTTCTGATGATAATTCGAACTGACATGCGTTTTTTAAAAACAAAATCGTGCAACTCAATCATGGCATGTTTCGGATCTACCACCTTTCCACGAAACAATTTGCATGGTATTCGGGGAAATATCATGCAGTCGAGCATTGCAGGATTACACTTTTGGATTAATTTTAGGTATCCGGATTAGCATATATATATGTTGGGAGATCAGTTACTACATCTATTATATCATGTTGATCATGATCCCATCTTCGAACTAAACCCTAACTGGTAGCCGCATCTCACTAGGATTTCTTACAAACTCAAACTAAACTCAATTTGCTAGAAAATTCTTCGGTATACACTCATGTTACTGATTCTGAAAGAGCACAATCCCTGTTGAAAATGGTAACACTTTTTTCTGCAAAAAGTGCGCTACTCAAAAGATTGTTTACGCACGAATAGTCCACCCATTGAATCCATGCCATATGACATTTTCACACTATCTAAATTTAACACAGTGGTCGGGAAAAACCCCAATGTTCGCAACTCTTTATTTCACCAGGCTCCATTTCTGATGATAATTCGAACTGACATGCGTTTTTTAAAAACAAAATCGTGCAACTCAATCATGGCATGTTTCGGATCTACCACCTTTCCACGAAACAATTTGCATGGTATTCGGGGAAATATCATGCAGTCGAGCATTGCAGGATTACACTTTTGGATTAATTTTAGGTATCCGGATTAGCATATATATATGTTGGGAGATCAGTTACTACATCTATTATATCATGTTGATCATGATCCCATCTTCGAACTAAACCCTAACTGGTAGCCGCATCTCACTAGGATTTCTTACAAACTCAAACTAAACTCAATTTGCTAGAAAATTCTTCGGTATACACTCATGTTACTGATTCTGAAAGAGCACAATCCCTGTTGAAAATGGTAACACTTTTTTTTCTGCAAAAAGTGCGCTACTCAAAAGATTGTTTACGCACGAATAGTCCACCCATTGAATCCATGCCATATGACATTTTCACACTATCTAAATTTAACACAGTGGTCGGGAAATTCCATGTGTCGCCACTTCAGTGGACCGTAGAGCCATGACCCTCCCGTGGGGCCCTCTCCCAAAGCAACGTGAGTGTAAGGTGTGGTGGCCGCGGTTGGACGCTGCTCGAGAGCATCATGGTGCCGCATCTGAGCATGTGTCGGTTGGCGACCAAGGCCTTCATCGAGGCCAAGGCGTCGACAACGGCGAGTCCAGCCGACGTGACATTGTAACATCGTCTCGAGGAGGCGTGGGAGTATGAGAACTCGCGGAAGACCCTCCTCCATAGTCTCGAGATCCAGCAAGCTTCGTTTTCCTCCAACACCTTGTGGGAACGTCTTCTAGGCTCCGCCAGGTGAGCGCAAAGATGTAAATCTAGCGTCATTAGGGTTAGGTCTAAGAATCTAACTAAGTATCAAGATTCTGAGAACTAATCTAGTTTTAGAATTACTTTTTGTAAATGGAGTGGCTATACAGTGGAAGATGAACTATCCATGTGCAAAGAAAATGCGCAAATATTTTTAAATTATCCAGTACCAATTTAGGTACTCCGTATGTGTTTTGCGCCTTCGTTTCTAAAACCTGAAAACGCGTGTCATGGTATCCCATCTCAGATAGCCGGTACTGGAATATCCAGAATCTACTAGTACGGCTGGTGCCAACACGGGCGGTAGGAGGGGCGGTAGCGCCGGCGTCGGGGCAAGAGGGGGGCGAGACGAGAGCGCGGGGCGGTGGCGCGGGCGCCCGGCGGTATCGCCCGCTACCGCCCGGCTGCCGCCCGCGCTGGGGGCGATAGGGGGGCAAGAGGGAGGCGGCAGCGTTGGCACCAGCGGGGCGATAGGCGGGGCGAGAGGGAGGGGGTAACGGCTAGCTGAGGTGGCGCGATCTGATTCGTCCACCTCAGCTAGCCGTTGGGGTAGCCGTTGCTGGTTCAAAAAATTCGAAAAAAAGCCAAAAACCACAAAATTTCATCCCCACCCCCTATAAATACCCCCATATGGTTTCACTCATTCCACACCTCACTTCATCTCCTCCACTCTCCATTTCCACTTCTCTCAACGCCATGTCTTCGTCTAGCAGCAGTTCGAGCGACCAACTGTCGAGGATACTCAGCGTCTGTTAGCGAAAGCCGAGGAGCGTGGCTTTTCGGGCATGTTAGAGAGCATCGATTGCATGCATTGGCAGTGGAGGAACTGCCCAGTGGCGCATGCCGGTCAATTCACAAGGGGAGATATCAAACACCCTACCATAATCTTAGAAGCCGTTGCGTCGTATGATCGTTGGATCTGGCATGCCTTTTTTGGAGTGGCCGGGTCCAACAACGACATCAATGTACTCAACCAGTCGCCGTTGTTCACTGATGTGCTTAGGGGAGAAGCACCCATAGTGAACTTCATGGTGAATGGACACGAGTACAACTATGGTTACTACCTTGCCGACGGCATCTACCCCTCCTGGCCGGTGTTTATGAAAGGTGTTACTCTTCCACAATGTGAAAAGCATCGACTGTTCACTGCTGCTCAATCAGCTTGGCGCAAAGATGTCGAGTGTGCCTTTGGAGTGCTGAAGGCTAGGTCCAACATTCTAGCAGTTCCGGGACGCTCCTACTCGAGGCGTACTCTTGGGTTGATCATGTGTGCATGTGTCATTCTGCACAACATGATCATCGACGATGAGCGTGATACAAATTTGGAGAACATCTATGAGACAGTTGATTCCAATGTCGGCCCTGCGATACACAACCATGCACCACCAAGCCTAGCAGCCAGGATTCAGATGGACAACGAAATGAGGGACTCACCGATGTATAGATAGCTCCAGCATGATTTGATTGAGCATGTGTGGGCTAATGCCTAGATTATGTAATTTTTTCAAATTTTTATGTAATTTTTTCAAATTTTTATGTAATTTTTTTTATAATGTAATCGGTAACAATTTTAGTTGAATAAAATAATTTTCTTGCATTATTTTGAATGTTGTAATCTGAAAAAGAAATGCTGATGTCGAGGAGAGGGAAAAGCTGATGTGGAGAAGAGAGAGGTGAGAGCTGGCACTATAGCCCGTGCACTGGCACCGTGGGGTGAGAGTGGGGTGAGAGTGAGAAAAAAAGCTGACGTGACGAGGCTATAGTGAGTGATGCATTGGAACCAGCCTACTAGACTTGCTCTTACATTGACAACCTATAACCGAGATTTTTTGTACTCCATACATACCTATCTGAATATCTAATAATCAAATCTACACAAATATGAGTCATTTATTTCTGGACGGAGCGAGTACTATTTTGGCTGGAATGCGTTTAATTTAAATTTATAATCCCAAACAAGAGGGGGTTTCTGAGGAGAGGGCCGTGGTTGCTGTTTTCAGCTGGTACTGTAGCAACGTGTACCAGTGGCGCAGAAGACAATGACGAAATGGTCAAAGAGGAAGAAGACAAGGGTCACGAACTGAAGGAAGAAAAGAACGTCGTCGAAACGCAAAGGGATTCCTGTGGAACGAAAGGCTGAACATTTAATATACTGTACTACTGTACTAGGAAATGAAGGGGGTGTTCTGAAGCAGAGTGTTTTACTCTGCTCGCCTTTTGCTGGCACTGTAGCTGTGCTGTGTAGCAGACTAGCAGGTCGACTCACGTTGTGGCTGACGAGAGATGATAGCACAGAGCGAAGAAACCAGGGTGTCAGTGTTTGACCAGTCTGCGTATCCTTCTCTGGAGCCGGCTTGCCGTGCTCAACACAAGGTCTCGCAAATTCAGCTTTTTGACTTAAATGATCCATAAGGGTATCTCCAGAGGCGCGATCCATTTTAATGTCCGCGAGTGTCCGTTTGCGTCGTATTGCGGACGCAAAAATGACCGTTTTTGTCTACGCGTTCGTTTGCGTCAGGGGTCTGCTCCAGCGGGGCGATGCATTTTTTTCTTCCTTTTTTCCCTCTTCTCCATTTAAACATAGTTTCAAATATAACATTTTGAAACATGATTTTACACAAACTAACACATAGTTTGGAACATGGTTTACACAAACTAACACATAGTTTGAACCATGGTTGACACAAATATAAAATTAAAAAAAAAAGCCAGTTGTGTTGATTTCCGTATGTTCGCTGCCAAGAAAACACATTCAAAGACACTGATACGTCTCAAACGTATCTATAATTTCTTATGTTCCATGCTAGTTTTATGATAATACTCACATGTTTTATATACACTTTACATCATTTATATGCATTTTTCGGCACTAACCTATTAACGAGATGCCGAAGCGCCAGTTCCTGTTTTGTGCTGTTTTTGGTTTCAGAAATCCTACACAGGAAATATTCTCGGAATTGGACGAAACGAACGCCCAGGGTCTTATTTTTCCACGGAGCTTCCAGAAGACCGAAGGAGATACGAAGTGGGGCCACGAGGTGGCGACACCACAAGGCGGCGCGGCCAAGGGGGGCCGCGCCGCCCTATGGTGTGGGCCCCTCGTGAGCCTCCCGACTCTGCCCTTCCGCCTACTGATACTCTCCGTCGCGAAAACCCTATTACCGAGAGCCACGATACGGAAAAAGTTCCAGAGACGCCGCCGCCAATCCCATCTCGGGGGATTCAGGAGATCGCCTCCGGCACCCTGCCGGAGAGGGGAATCATCACCCGGAGGACTCTACATCACCAAGACCGCCTTCGTACTGATGTGTGAGTAGTTCATCCTTGGACTATGGGTCCATAGCAGTAGCTAGATGATTGTCTTCTCCTCATTGTGCTATCATGTTAGATCTTGTGAGCTACCTATCATGATCAAGATCATCTATTTGTAATGCTACATATTGTGTTTGTTGGGATCCGATGAATATGGAATACAATGTCAAGTTGATTATTGATCTATCATATATATGTTGTTTATGTTCTTGCATGCTCTCCGTTGCTAGTAGAGGCTCTGGCCAAGTTGATACTTGTGACTCCAAGAGGGAGTATTTATGCTCGATAGTGGGTTCATGTCTCCATTGAATCTGGGACAGTGACAGAAAGTTCTAAGGTTGTGGATGTGTTGTTGCCACTAGGGATAAAACATCAATGCTTTGTCTAAGGATATTTGTGTTCATTACATTACGCACCATACTTAATGCAATTGTCTGTTGTTTGCAACTTAATACTGGAAGGGGTGCGGATGCTAACTCGAAGGTGGACTTTTTAGGCATAGATGCATGCTGGATAGCGGTCTATGTAATTTGTCGTAATGCCCTAGTTAAATCTCATAGTAGTCATCATGATATGTATGTGCATTGTTATGCCCTCTCTATTTGTCAATTGCCCAACTGTAATTTGTTCACCCAACATGCTATTTCTTATTGTAGAGACACCACTAGTGAACTGTGGACCCCGGTCCATTCTTTTACATCTGAAATACAATCTACTGCAAACTCTGTTTTTTGTTGTTCTCGCAAGCAAACATCATTTTCCACACCATACGTACAGCAAGCCGGTGAGATTGACAACCTCACTGTTAAGTTGGGGCAAAGTATTTTGATTGTGTTGTGCAGGTTCCACGTTGGCGCCGGAATCCCTGGTGTTGCGCCGCACTACACTCCTTCGCCAACAACCTTCACGTGGCCTTCATCTCCTACTGGTTCGATAACCTTGGTTTCTTACTGAGGGAAAACTTACTGCTGTACGCATCACACCTTCCTCTTGGGGTTCCCAACAGACGTGTGTCTCACACGCCATCAAGCAATTTTTCTGGTGCCGTTGCTGGGGAGATCAAGACACGCTGCAAGGGGAGTCTCCCACATCCAATCTCTTTACTTTGTTTTTGTCTTGCTTTACTTTACTTTATTTACTGCTTTGTTTGCTTTCTCTATATCAAAAATACAAAAAAAATTAGTTACTTGCTTTACTTTATTTACTGTCTTGTTAGCGTTCTCTATATTGAAAACACCAAAAAAATTAGTTACTTGCATTTACTTTAGTTATTTCATCATGCTTCCCCCTAAGTTCACTTTGAAAGATATACCGGTAGGGCGTGGGTCTATCATTGGAAGAGATAATATAGAAGAATTTTTCACTCATGTTAGTATGGTTGAAGATTTTGAAGATAGACACTTGGTAAAAGTTGTTCCTACTTATGAAAGTGCTATCGCCTCTTTAGTACACATGTTGGAAACTAGATTTGTTAATCTCAATCCTATAATGCAACATATGTTTCTTACACTCTCTGATATGGAAATGGGGGAAAAGAGAGATTTTGTTTTAGAGGTCCTTCTTAGAGAATTTGATATAGCTAAAGAAGCTAGAAAAGTTTTTATTAAGCATAAGAGGCTTGGCTTTTGTACCGATTTTGCAAAAACACTTGAAAAGATGGACATGGATAGATTAAAGTACATTAATAACGTCAATGGTGAGGGGGAGATTAAAGTACCGATACCTAGTAAGCTCCTAGGGATGCATGAAGCTCTAGAAAATAACTATGCTTGGCTTGTTCCTGAAAATTTGTTTGATGAGGATAGTAAGCCTAAGAGCAACGAAAGAGGAGTTACTTACATAGACAAGATACAATGCATTGTTGAGAAAACTCCCAACTCCCCTGGTAAGAATGTTAATGCTTCATCTCTCGATAATACTTGATTCACACTTTCTGCGCCTAGCTGAAAGACGTTAAAGAAAAGCGCTTATGGGAGACAACCCATTATTTTACTTCTGCACTTTTGTTTTATATTTGAGTCTTGGAAGTTGTTACTACTGTAGCAACCTCTCCTTATCTTTATTTTATTGCATTGTTGTGTCAAGTAAAGTCTTTGATAGTAAGGTTAATACTAGATTTGGATTACTGCGCAGAAACAGATTTCTTGCTGTCAAGAATTTGAGTAGACCTCTCTGTAGGTAACTCAGAAAAATCTGCCAATTTTCGTGTGTGATCCTCAGATATGTGCGCAACTTTCATTCAATTTGAGATTTTTCATCTGAGCAAGTTAAGTGCCCCTGAAAAATTCGTCTTTACGGACTGTTCTGTTTTGACAGATTCTGCATTTTATTTCGCATTGCCTCTTTTGCTATGTTGAATGGATTTCTTTGTTCCATTAACTTTCAGTAGCTTTGTGCAATGTCCAGAAGTATTAAGAATGATTATTTCACCTCTGAATATGTGAATTTTTGATTATGCACTAACCCTCTAATGAGTTTGTTTTGAGTTTGGTGTGGAGGAAGTTTTCAAGGATCAAGAGAGGAGGATGATACAATATGATCAAGAAGAGTGAAAATTCTAAGCTTGGGGATGCCCCTGTGGTTCATCCCTGATATTTCAAGAAGACTCAAGCATCTAAGCTTGGGGATGCCCAAGGCATCCTCTTCTTCATCGATAACTTATCAGGTCACCTCTAGTGAAACTATATTTTTATTCCGTCACATCTTATGTGCTTTACTTGGAGCGTCTGTATGTTTCTGTTTTTGTTTTTGTTTGAATAAAATCCGATCCTAGCATTATTTGTTTGGGAGAAAGACACGCTCCGCTCGTTCATATGAACACTGGTGTTCTTAGCTTTACTTTTAATGTTCATGGCGAAGGTTGAAACTGCTTCGTTCATTTTTATTTGGTTGGAAACAAAAAATGCTTCATGTGGTAATTGGTATATTGTCTTGAATAATTTGATACTTGGCAATTGTTGTGCTCAAATAGATCATGTTTAAGCTCTTGCATCATGTACTTTGCACCTATTAATGAAGAACTACCATAGAGCTTGTTGAAATTTGGTTTGCATGATTGGTCTCTCTAAAGTCTAGATATTTTCTGGTGAAGTGTTTGAACAACAAGGAGACAGTGTAGAGTCTTATAATGCTTGCAATATGTTCTTATGTAAGTTTTGCTGTACAGCTTCATACTTGTGTTTGATTCAAACGACCTTGCTAGCCCAAGCCTTGTACTGAGAGGGAATTCTTCTCGTGCATCCAAATCCTTGAGCCAAAAACTATGCCATTTGTGTCCACCATACCTACCTACTACGTGGTATTTCTCTGCCATTCCAAAGTAAATTACTTTAGTGTTACCTTTAAAATTTCATTCCTTGTCTTTGCAATACATAGCTCATGGGAAAATAGCCTCAAAAACTATTGTGGTATTGAATATGTTACTTATGTATCTTATTTCTTATAAGTTGCTTGTTGAGCGATAACCATGTTTCTGGGGACGCCATCAACTATTACACCTTTGTTGAATATCATGTGAGTTGCTATGCATGTTCGTCTTGTCTGAAGTAAGGGTGATTTATCATGATCAAATGGTTTGAGTATGCATATTGTTAGAGAAGAACATTGGGCCGCTAACTAAAGCCATGAATCATGGTGGAAGTTTCAGTTTGGACATTAATCCTCAAATATCTTATGAGAATATTATCTGTTGTTGAATGCTTAAGCATTAAAGAGGAGTCCATTATCTGTTGTCTATGTTGTCCCGGTATGGATTTCCTTAGTTGAGATCTATCAAAAACGAGAAATCTAATGCGATCTATCTCCTTGGACCTTTGTACAGGCGGCATAGAGGTACCCCTTTGTGACACTTGGTTGAAACATATGTTATGCAATGATAATCCATGGAAATCCAAGCTAATTAGGACAAGGTGCGAGCACTATTTGTATTCTATGCATGAGGCTTGTGATACGTCTCCGACGTATCGATAATCTCTTATATTCTATGCCATATTATTGATAGTACCTACATGTTTTATGCACACTTTATGTCATATTCGTGCATTTTCTGGAACTAACCTATTAACAAGATGCCGAAGTGCCGCTTGTCGTTTTCTGCTGTTTTTGGTTTCACAAATCCTAGTAACGAAATATTCTCGGAATTGGACGAAATCAAGACCCAGGGCCTATTTCGCCACGAACCTTCCAGAAGACCGAAGAGCATACGAAGTGGGGCCACGAGGTGGCCAGACCACATGGCGGCGCGGCCAAGGGGGGGCCTGCGCCGCCCTGTGGTGTGGGCCCCTCGTTAGCCCCCCGACTCTGCCCTTCCGCCTACCTAAAGCCTCCGTCGTGAAACCCCTGATGGAAAAAAACCACGATACGGAAAACCTTACTGAGACGCCGCCGCCGCCGATCCCATCTCGGGGGATTCTGGAGATCTCCTCCGGCACCCTGCCGGAGAGGGGATTCATCTCCCGGAGGACTCTACACCGCCATGGTCGCCTCCGGAGTGATGAGTGAGTAGTTCACCCCTGGACTATGGGTCCATAGCGGTAGCTAGATGGTTGTCTTCTCCTCATTGTGCTTCATTGTTGGATCTTGTGAGCTGCCTAACATGATCAAGATCATCTATCTGTAATACTCTATGTTGTGTTTGTTGGGATCCGATGGATAGAGAATACCATGTTATGTTAATTATCAAGTTATTGCATATGTGTTGTTTATGATCTTGCATGCTCTCCATTATTAGTAGAGGCTCTGGCCAAGTTGATGCTAGTAACTCCAAGAGGGAGTATTTATGCTCGATAGTGGGTTCATGCCTCGCATTGACACTCGGGACGATGACGATGAAAGTTCTAAGGTGTGTTGTGCTGTTGCCACTAGGGATAAAACATTGATGCTATGTCCGAGGATGTAGTTATTGATTACATTACGCACCATACTTAATGCAATTGTCTATTGCTTTGCAACTTAATACTGGAAGGGGTTCGGATGATAACTCGAAGGTGGACTTTTTAGGCATAGATGCAGCTTGGATGGCGGTCTATGTACTTTGTCGTAATGCCCAATTAAATCTCACTATACTTATCATGACATGTATGTGCATTGTTATGCTCTCTCTATTTGTCAATTGCCCGACCGTAATTTGTTCACCCAACATGCTTTTATCTTATGAGAGAGACACCTCTAGTGAACTCGTGGACCCCGGTCCATTCTTTAATACTGAAATACAAATCTGCTGCAATACTTGTTTTACTCGTTTTCTCGCAAACAATCATCTTCCACACAATATGGTTAATCCTTTGTTACAGCAAGCCGGTGAGATTGACAACCTCACCGTTTCGTTGGGGCAAAGTACTTTGGTTGTGTTGTGCGGGTTCCACGTTGGCGCCGGAATCCCTGGTGTTGCGCCGCACTACATCCCGCCGCCATCAACCTTCAACGTGCTTCTTGGCTCCTCCTGGTTCGATAAACCTTGGTTTCTTTCTGAGGGAAAACTTGCTGCTGTGCGCATCATACCTTCCTCTTGGGGTTGCCCAACGAACGTGTGAAATACACGCCATCAGCTTGCAACTTATAGTATGTATTATGCATAACACATATGAATTATTACTACCGTTGACAGTATTGTTTCTATGTTTTCAAAATGAAAAGCTCTAGCACAAAAATAGTAATCCATGCTTCCCTCTGCGAAGGGCCCATTCTTTTACTTTATGTTGAGTCAGTTTACCTATTTCTTTCTATCTTAGAAGCAAACACTTGTGTCAACTGTGTGCATTGATTCCTACATACTTGCTTATTTGCATTCATCATATTACTTTGAGTTGACAATTATCCATGAGACATATCCATGAGATAAACATGTTGAAGTTGAAAGCAACTGCTGAAACTTATATCTTCCTTTGTGTTGCTTCAAAACTTTCTACTAAGAATCTATTGCTTTATGAGTTAACTCCTATGCAAGTCTTACTGATACTTGTCTCGAAAGTACTATTCATGAAAAGTCTTTGCTATATGATTCAGTTGTTTAAGTCATTGTCTTTACCATTGCTTCGAATCACTTCATTCATCTCATATGCTTTACAATAGTATTGATCAAGATTATGATAGCATGTCACTTCAGAAATTATCCTTGTTATCGTTTACCTACTCGAGGGCGAGTAGGAACTAAGCTTGGGGATGCTTGATACGTCTCAAACGTATCTATAATTTCTTATGTTCCATGCTAGTTTTATGATAATACTCACATGTTTTATACACACTTTACATCATTTATATGCATTTTCCGGCACTAACCTATTAACGAGATGCCGAAGCGCCAGTTCTCGTTTTGTGCTATTTTTGGTTTCCGGAAATCCTACACAGGAAATATTCTCGGAATTGGACGAAACGAACGCCCAGGGTCTTATTTTTCCACGGAGCTTCCAGAAGACCGAAGGAGATACGAAGTGGGGCCACGAGGTGGCGACACCACAAGGCGGCGCGGCCAAGGGGGGCCACGCCACCCTATGGTGTGGGCCCCTCGTGAGCCTCCCGACTCTGCCCTTCCGCCTACTTATACTCTCCGTCGCGAAAACCCTATTACCGAGAGCCACGATACGGAAAAAGTTCCAGAGACGCCGCTGATACGTCTCCGACGTATCGATAATTTCTTATGTTCCATGCCACATTATTGATGATATATACATGTTTTATGCATACTTTATGTCATATTTATGAATTTTCCGGCACTAACCTATTAACGAGATGCCGAAGAGCCGATTGCTTGTTTTCCGATGTTTTTGGTTTCAGAAATCCTAGTAAGGAAATATTCTCGGAATTGGACGAAATCAACGCCCGGGGGCCTATTTTGCCACGAAGCTTCCGGAAGACCGAAGAGAAGACGAAGTGGGGCCACGGGGCGCCGCCACACTAGGGCGGCGCGGCCCGGGGGGCCGCGCGGCCCTAGCGTGTGGGGCCCCCGTGACCCCTCCGAGGCTGCCCTTCCGCCTACATATAGTCTTCGTCGCGAAACCCCCGATACCGAGAGACACGATACGGAAAACCTTCCGGAGACGCCGCCGCCGCCAATCCCATCTCGGAGGATTCGGGAGATCGCCTCCGGCACCTCTGCCGGAGAGGGGAATCATCTCCCGGAGGACTCTTCACCGCCATGGTCGCCTCCGGAGTGATGAGTGAGTAGTTCACCCCTGGACTATGGGTCCATAGCGGTAGCTAGATGGTCGTCTTATCCTCATGTGCTTCATTGTCGGATCTTGTGAGCTGCCTAACATGATCAAGATCATCTATACGTAATGCTATATGTTGTGTTTGTCGGGATCCGATGGATAGAGAATACTATGTTATGTTGATTATCAATCTATTACCTATGTGTTCTTTATGATCTTGCATGCCCTCCGTTATTAGTAGAGGCTCGGCCAAGTTTTTACTCTTAACTCCAAGAGGGAGTATTTATGCTCGATAGTGGGTTCATGCCTCCATTAAATCTGGGACAGTGACTGAAAGTTCTAAGGTTGTGGATGTGCTGTTGCCACTAGGGATAAAACATTGATGCTATGTCCGAGGATGTAGTTATTGATTACATTACGCACCATACTTAATGCAATTGTCTGTTGTTTGCAACTTAATACTGGAAGGGGTTCGGATGATAACTTCGAAGGTGGACTTTTTAGGCATAGATGCATGCTGGATAGCGGTCTATGTACTTTGTCGTAATGCCCAATTAAATCTCACAATACTTATCATATCATGTATGTGCATTGTCATGCCCTCTCTATTTGTCAATTGCCCGACCGTAATTTGTTCACCCAACATGCTATTTATCTTATGGGAGAGACACCTCTAGTGAACTGTGGACCCCGGTCCATTCTTTTACATTGAATACAATCTACTGCAATACTTGTTCTACTGTTTTCTGCAAACAATCATCATCCACACTATACATCTAATCCTTTGTTACAGCAAGCCGGTGAGATTGACAACCTCACTGTTTCGTTGGGGCAAAGTACTTTGGTTGTGTTGTGCAGGTTCCACGTTGGCGCCGGAATCCTTGGTGTTGCGCCGCACTACATCCCGCTGCCATCAACCTTCAACGTGCTTCTTGGCTCCTCCTAGTTCGATAAACCTTGGTTTCTTTCTGAGGGAAAACTTGCTGCTGTACGCATCACACCTTCCTCTTGGGGTTCCCAACGGACGTGTGATTTACACGCCATCAGCCGCCGCCGCCAATCCCATCTCGGGGGATTCAGGAGATCGCCTCCGGCACCCTGCCGAAGAGGGGAATCATCACCCGGAGGACTCTACATCACCATGATCGCCTCCGGACTGATGTGTGAGTAGTTCATCCTTGGACTATGGGTCCATAGCAGTAGCTAGATGGTTGTCTTCTCCTCATTGTGCTATCATGTTAGATCTTGTGAGCTGCCTATCATGATCAAGATCATCTATTTGTAATGCTACATGTTGTGTTTGTTGGGATCCGATGAATATGGAATACAATGTCAAGTTGATTATTGATCTATCATATATATGTTGTTTATGTTCTTGCATGCTCTCCGTTGCTAGTAGAGGCTCCGGCCAAGTTGATACTTGTGACTCCAAGAGGGAGTATTTATGCTCGATAGTGGGTTCATGCCTCCATTGAATCGCAGGACGGTGACGAGAAAGTTCTAAGGTTGTGGATGTGCTGTTGCCACTAGGGATAAAACATCAATGCTTTGTCTAAGGATATTTGTGTTGATTACATTACGCACCATACTTGATGCAATTGTCTATTGTTTGCAAATACTAGAAGGGGTGCGGATGTTAACCCGAAGGTGGACTTTTTAGGCATAGATGCATGCTGGATAGCGGTCTATGTACTTTGTCGTAATGCCCTAATTAAATCTCATAGTAGTCATCATGATATGTATGTGCATTGTTATGCCCTCTCTATTTGTCAATTGCCCAACTGTAATTTGTTCACCCAACATGCTATTTCTTACTGGAGAGACACCACTAGTGAACTGTGGACCCCGGTCCATTCTTTTACATCTGAAATACAATCTACTGCAAACTCTGTTCTTTGTTGTTCTTCGCAAGCAAACATCATTTTCCACACCATATGTTTAATACTTTGTTTACAGCAAGCCGGTGAGATTGACAACCTCACTGTTAAGTTGGGGCAAAGTATTTTGATTGTGTTGTGCAGGTTCCACGTTGGCGACGGAATCCCTGGTGTTGCGCCGCACTACACTCCTTCGCCAACAACCTTCACGTGGCCTTCATCTCCTACTGGTTCGATAACCTTGGTTTCTTACTGAGGGAAAAGTTGCTGCTGTACGCATCACACCTTCCTCTTGGGGTTCCCAACTGACGTGTGTCTCACGCTCCATCAGCACCCAATCACCCAAACTGGAAAATCCAGCGGGAGGAGATGGTGCCCTTGTTGGTTCTACCGATGAAGCGAACATCCAGAAACCTCGACTACTGGCTTCGTCTGGCCCGTAGCCAGATTCGCTGCAAAGAAAGAACACTCAACGTTCGAACTATCGGTGTCGGAGCCGGAGTCGTCGGTGTGGTAGTGCCTGCAGCAGGCTGTGTCGTCGAACACCTTGACGATCATCTCGCCGTCCCCCTCGTAAAGGAAGGTGAGCTGGCAGCCGGGCTCGAGGTCGAGGTCACGGGCGAACTTGTCCCACCCCGTGTGCAGGTACATCTTGCCCTACCCGTCGAACAGGACCTCCACGGTCTAGCGGTAGAAGTTGCAGCTGGCCTCCCGTAGCTGCAAGTGCGCCGGCTCGACGCCGTCGACGAACTCGGCGAACTTGTCCGGTAGCCGCTTGATAGCGAGTGGGTCGTCGTCGATGCGGAGGAGGAACTCGAAGCAGCGCTCCTCCTGCGAGGACGAGGAGGGCGCAGGCGACTGCGAGCGTGGGGACGTAGTTGCTCCACCACGGCGGCCCCTGCCCCGACCACGGGGGCGCCCAGGGCCGCGGCCTCGACCGCCTCGCCGGCCACCAGGACCGGCCATGGACTTCCTCGCGGGCTTGGCTGCGTCGCGCAGAACACCTAGGCGGCGCTACGCTCGAGCTTTGTGGCGGCTAGGGTTTCTTTGGAGGAGTGGATGAGGAAGAAGAACGCGCGCCCCCTTTATATAGGTCGGCGGCAAGCGGTGGCCGCGAGATGCGTGGCGTTGATACGTCCCAAACGTATCTATAATTTCTTATGTTCCATGCTACTTTTATGATGATACTCACATGTTTTATACACATTATATGTCATTATTATGCATTTTTTGGCACTAACCTATTGACGAGATGCCGAAGAGCCGATTGCTTGTTTTCTGCTGTTTTTGGTTTCAGAAATCCTAGTAAGGAAATATTCTCGGAATTGGATGAAATCAACGCCCAGGGTCCTATTTTTGCACGAAGCTTCCAGAAGACTGAAGGAGTCACGAAGTGGGGCCACGAGGCGCCGCCACAACAGGGCGGCGCGGCCAGCAAGGGGCCCGCACGGCCTTGTTGTGTGGGGCCCCCGTGGCGCCTCTTGACCTGCCCTTCCGCCTACTTAAAGCCTCCGTCGCGAAACCCCCGCATGCGAGAGCCACGATACGGAAAACCTTCCAGAGACACCGCCGCCGCCAATCCCATCTCGGAGGATTCAGGAGATCGCCTCCGGCACCCTGCCGGAGAGGGGAATCATCTCCCGGAGATCTCTTCATCGCCATGATCGCCTCCGGATCGATGTGTGAGTAGTTCACCCCTGGACTATGGGTCCATAGCAGTTAGCTAGATGGTCGTCTTCTCCCCATTGTGCTATCATGTTAGATCTTGTGAGCTGCCTATCATGATCAAGATTATCTATTTGTAATCCTTCATGTTGTGTTTGTTGGGATCCGATGAATATTGAATACTATGTCAAGTTGATTATCAATCTATCATATATGTTATTTATGTTCTTGCATGCTCTCCGTTGCTAGTAGAGGCTCGGCCAAGTTGATACTTGTGACTCCAAGAGGGGGTATTTATGCTCGATAGTGGGTTCATGCCTCCATTAAATCTGGGACCAGTGACAAAAAGTTCTAAGGTTGTGGATGTGCTGTTGCCACTAGGGATAAAACATCGATGCTTTGTCTAAGGATATTTGTGTTGATTACATTACGCACCATACTTAATGCAATTGTCTGTTGTTTACAACTTAATACCGGAAGGGGTTCGGATGATAACCTGAAGGTGGACTTTTTAGGCATAGATGCATACTGGATAGCGGTCTATGTACTTTGTCGTAATGCCCTGATTAAATCTCATAGTACTCATCATGATGTATGTATGTGCATAGTTATGCCTTCTTTAGTTGTCAATTGCCCAACTGTAATTTGTTCACCCAACATCTGCTATCTTATGGGAGAGACACCGCTAGTGATCTGTGGACCCCGGTCCTATTCTTTACATCTGAAATACAATCTACTGCAATTGTTCTTTACTGTTCTTCGCAAACAACCATCATCATCCACACTATACATCTAATCCTTTGTTTACAGCAAGCCGGTGAGACTAACAACCTCGCTGTTACGTTGGGGCAAAGTTCTGTGATTGTGTTGTACAGGTTCCACGTTGGCGCCGGAATCCCTGGTGTTGCGCCGCACTACACTCCTCCGCCATCAACCTTCAACGTGCTTCTTGACTCCTACTCGGTTCGATAAACCTTGGTTTCTTACCGAGGGAAACTTGCTGCCGTACGCATCACACCTTCCACTTGGGGTTCCCAACGGGCGTGTGCTTTACGCGTCATCAAGCTAAATTTCCGGCGCCGTTGTCGGGGAGATCAAGACACGCCGCAAGGGGAGTCTCCACTTCCAATCTCTTTACTTTGTTTTTGTCTTGCTTTATTTTATTTACTACTTTGTTTGCTGCATTATATCAAAACACAAAAAAATTAGTTGCTAGTTTTACTTTATTTCCTGTCTTGTTCTCTATATCAAAAACACAAAAAAATTAGTTACTTGCATTTTTATTTCTGTTATCATGTCTAGCTCTGCACCTGTTACTTCTTCACCTGAGGAATTAGTCTTCACTTTTAAACAAGGGGATGGGGAGAGTTTTAAAGATGCTTGGTCCAGAATTTTTGATTCTTATCGTAAAGCTGAACCTCAAATGACTCTAAGTTTGCTCCTTAGTAACTTTTATTTTGGTCTTATGATTCGCTATAGATATGCCTTGGATGCTGTAGTGGGAGGAGATTTCCTTCATTGCGACGGTGATCAAGCTTTTAATGCCATAAAAAAAATTAGTTACATCACATAGTTCAGCTAATAACTTTGATTCAGCTCTTATTAGCATCTATAATAGATTAAACACTCTTGAGACAAGTGCATCTTGGTTGAAAGAAAATTATAGTTATGTTCGTAACCGTCTTGATCAAGTTTTAGTGAACTCTGAACCTTCAACATGGGACCCTACTATTAAAGTTGTTATTGGTGGTGAAACTTTTCATACCAATTGTGATATTATGTCTGAATTTTGCCTTATGCCCAAGAGTATTTATGAATCTTTGACACTTTGGGGACTCGTTGAAGGGGGGGAGAAGGAATAACCCTTATTGCTAACTCTGTTATAATTCCTAAGGGAATAACCGAGGGTGTGCATACAACCATTCTTGGAAGAACAATATCCACTGATTATCTTGTTATTGATTGTGTAGGAACAGGACAAATCACACTCGGAAGATCCCTGCTGAAACTATTGGGAGCAGTCATAGATGTGGGAGAAGGCACCCTAAAATTCACCTCTACGCAAGGAGGTAGACATGTATTCCCTAAATCAAAGGGTAAGAAAAAGAATAAGAAAGGTGGGCGTAATGCCCGAGGTAATGCTTCATCTCTTGATAATACTTGATACACACTTTCTGCGCCTAGCTGAAAGGCGTTAAAGAAAAGCGCTTATGGGAGACAACCCATTATTTTACTTATGCACTCTATTTTATATTTGAGTCTTGGAAGTTGTTTACTACTGTAGCAAACTCTCCTTATATTTATTTTATTGCATTGTTGTGCCAAGTAAAGTCTTTGATAGTAAAGCCAATACTAGATTTGGATTACTGCGCAGGAACAGATTTCTTGCTGTCACGAATTTGGGCAGTAGTCCCTGTAGAAAAATCAAACAAATCTGCAAATTTACGTGCGTGATCCTCAGATACGTACGCAACTTTCATTCAATTTGGGCATTTTCATCTGATCAAGTCTGGTGCCACTTTAAAATTCGTCTTTACGAACTGTTCTGTTTTGACAGATTCTGCCTTTTATTTCGCATTGCCTGTTTTGCTATGTTAGATGGATTTCTTTGTTCCATTAACTTTCAGTAGCTTTGTGCAATGTCCAGAAGTGTTAAGAATGATTATGTCACCTCTGAATATATGAATTATTCACTGACCCTCTAATGAGTTTGTTTCGAGTTTGGTGTGGAGGAAGTTTTCAAGGGTCAAGAGAGGAGGATGATACAATATGATCAAGAAGAGTGAAAAATCAAAGCTTGGGGATGCCCCCGTGGTTCATCCCTGCATATTTTAAGAAGACTCAAGCGTCTAAGCTTGGGGATGCCCAAGGCATCCCTTCTTCATCGACAACTTATCAGGTTCCTCTAGTGAAACTATATTTTTATTCCGTCACATTTTATGTGCTTTACTTGGAGCGTTTGTTTGTTTTTATTTTTGTTTTTGTTTGAATAAATCGGATCCTAGCATTCTTTGTTTGGGAGAGAGACACGCTCCACTGTTTCGTATGAACACATGTGTTCTTAGCTTCATCTTTAATGTTCATTGCAAAATTTGAACTACTTCATTCATTGTTATATGGTTGGAAACGGAAAATGCCGCATGTGGTAAATGGTTTAAATGTCTTGAATAATGTGATACTTGGCAATTGTTGTGCTCATATAGATCTTGTTTAAGCTCTTTCATCATGTACCTTGTACTCATTAATGAATAACTACATAGAGCTTGTTAAAATTTGGTTTGCATGATTGATCTCTAGAGTCTAGATATTTTCTCGGTTGAGGTGTTTGAACAACAAGGAGACAATATAAAGTCTTATAATAGTTACAATATGTTCATATGTGAGCTTTGCTGCACCTTTTATACTTGAGTTTGCTTCAAACAATCTTGCTAGCTTAGCCTTGTATTGAGAGGAATTCTTCTCGTGCATCCAAATCCTTGAGCCAATAACCATGCCATTTGTGTCCACCATACCTACCTACTACATGGTATTTCTCCGCCATTCCAAAGTAAATTACTTGAGTGCTATCTTTAAAATTTCTATTCTTTACCTTTGCAATATATAGCTCATGGGATAAAATAGCTTAAAAACTATCGTGGTGAAGAATATGTACTTATGTGTCTTATTTCTTAGTAAGTTGCTTGTTGAGCGGTAACCATGTTTTCTGGGGACGCCATCAACTCTTTTACCTTTGTTGAATATCATGTGAGTTGCTATGCATGTTCGTCTTGTCTGAAGTAAGGGCGGTTTTCACAATCAAATGGTTTGAGTATGCATATTGTTAGAGAAGAACATTGGGCCGCTAACTAAAGCCATGATTCATGGTGGAAGTTTCAGTGTGGACAGCTAATCCTCAATCTCTTATGAGAATATTAACCGTTGTTGAATGCTTATGCATTAAAGAGGAGTCCATTATCTGTTGTCTATGTTGTCCCGGTATGGATGTCTAAGTTGAGAATAATCAAAAGCGAGAAATCCAATGCGAGTTTTCTCCTTAGACCTTTGTACAGGCGGCATAGAGGTACCCCTTTGTGACACTTGGTTGAAACATATGATATGCAATGATAATCCGTGTTAACCAAAGCTAATTAGGACAAGGTGCGAGCACTATTAGTATACTATGCATGAGGCTTGCAACTTATAAGATGTCTTATACATAACTCATATGCTTTATTACTACCGTTGACAAAATTGTTTCTTGTTTTCAAAATGAAAAGCTCTAGCACAAATATAGTAATCAATGCTTCCTCTCGCGAAGGGCCTATCTTTTACTTTATTGTTGAGTCAGCTTTGCCTATTCTTTCTATCCTAGAAGCAAACACTTGTATCAACTGTGTGCATTGATTCTTACATGTTTACTTATTGCACTTGTTATATTGCTTTGTGTTGACAATTATCCATGAGATACACATGTTGAAGTTGAAAGCAACCGCTGAAACTTTATCTTCCTTTGTGTTGCTTCAAAGCTTTTTAGTAAGAATTTATTGCTTTATGAGTAACTCTTATGCAAGTCTTATTGATGCTTGTCTTGAAAGTATTATTCATGAAAAGTCTTTGTTATATGATTCATTAGTTTACTCATTATCTTCATCATTGCTTCGAATCGCTGCATTCATCTCATATGCTTTACAATAGTATGATCAAGATTATGATAGCATGTCACTTAAGAAATTATCTTTGTTATCGTTTACCTACTCGAGGGCGAGTAGGAACTAGGCTTGGGGATGCTTGATACGTCCCAAACGTATCTATAATTTCTTATGTTCTATGCTACTTTTATGATGATACTCACATGTTTTATACACATTATATGTCATTATTATGCATTTTCCGGCACTAACCTATTGACGAGATGCCGAAGAGCCAGTTGTTGTTTTCTGCAGTTTTTGATTTCAGAAATCCTAGTAAGGAAATATTCTCGGAATTGGACGAAATCAACGCCCAGGGTCCTATTTTTGCACGAAGCTTCCAGAAGACCAAGGAGTCACGAAGTGGGGCCACGAGGCGCCGCCACAACAGGGCGGCGTGGCCAGCAAGGGGCCCGCGTGGCCCTGTTGTGTGGGGCCCCCGTGGCGCCTCTTGACCTGCCCTTCCGCCTACTTAAAGCCTCCGTCGCGAAACCCCCAGTACCGAGAGCCACGATACGGAAAACCTTCCAGAGACGCCGCCGCCAATCCCATCTCGGGGATTCAGAGATCGCCTCCGGCACCCTGCCGGAGAGGGGAATCATCTCCCGGAGGTCTCTTCATCGCCATGATCGCCTCCGGATCAATGTGTGAGTAGTTCACCCCTGGACTATGGGTCCATAGCAGTAGCTAGATGGTCGTCTTCTCCCCATTGTGCTATCATGTTAGATCTTGTGAGCTGCCTATCATGATCAAGATCATCTATTTGTAATCCTTCATGTTGTGTTTGTTGGGATCCGATGAATATTGAATACTATGTCAAGTTGATTATCAATCTATCATATATGTTATTTATGTTCTTGCATGCTCTCCGTTGCTAGTAGAGGCTCTGGCCAAGTTGATACTTGTGAATCCAAGAGGGGGTATTTATGCTCGATAGTGGGTTCATGCCTCCATTAAATCTGGGACAGTGACGTAAAGTTCTAAGGTTGTGGATGTGCTGTTGCCACTAGGGATAAGACATCGATGCTTTGTCTAAGGATATTTGTGTTGATTACATTACGCACCATACTTAATTCAATTGTCTCGTTGTTTACAACTTAATACTCGGAAGGGGTTCGGATGATAACCTGAAGGTGGACTTTTTAGGCATAGATGCATGCTGGATAGCGGTCTATGTACTTTATCGTAATGCCCTGATTAAATCTCATAGTACTCATCATGATGTATGTATGTGCATTGTTATGCTTTCTTTATTTGTCAATTGCCCAACTGTAATTTGTTCACCCAACATCTGCTATCTTATGGGAGAGACACCGCTAGTGATCTGTGGACCCCGGTCCTATTCTTTACATCTGAAATACAATCTACTCGCAATTGTTCTTTACCTGTTCTTCGCAAACAACCATCATCATTCACACTATACATCTAATCCTTTGTTTACAAAGCAAGCCGGTGAGATTGACAACCTCGTTGTTACGTTGGGGCAAAGTTCTCGTGATTGTGTTGTGCGAGTTCCACGTTGGCGCCGGAATCCCTGGTGTTGCGCCGCACTACACTCCTCCGCCATCAACCTTCAACGTGCTTCTTGACTCCTACTGGTTCGATAAACCTTGGTTTCTTACTGAGGGAAACTTGCTGCTGTACGCATCACACCTTCCGCTTGGGGTTCCCAATGGGCCTGTGCTTTACGCGTCATCAGGCGTCGCCATTAACGTGGTTGGCGGAGGTGGGCGGCCGCTCGGCAGCCGAGGCATCGTCGCCATTAACGTGGCGCAGAGTGCCGAAGCGACACAGCTTTGCAGTCGCTGGCGCGTTTGAGAAGACGCATCGACGCAGGGTCGCTGCCAGGCGGGCCCGCCCAAACGTCCGCCAGACGCGAGCGGACGTTTCCGGACGTCCGCAGAGACGCATCCGAGGCGCATATTTGGGCCAGGTTTGCGTCTCCGCGGACGGCCCGGTCACTTTGCGTCGCCCCGCTGGAACAGGCCCCAGACGCATTTCCGGTCACGGCGGACGAAAACGGTCGCTCAACGACCGTTTGTGTCGCGCCGCTGGAGATGCCCTAACCAAGCTAATAACCACATTCTGTTTTTGAAAAAAAAGTTGGCCATCTATAGGTGTTATGACCGGTATTAGTTATGTTAGGAGGGGGCCCAACCATGGGCCCAACTAGGGGCTTAGCCCATTATCAGTTTAGGGTTTAGCTCTTTATATACTGGATGTAACGATGCAAACAGGCAAGCAATAATCATATTCATTATTGCCGACTCCCCGAGGAGTCGGTCTCCTAACCCTAGCCGCCGCCCTCCTCTTCTCAGCCACGCACGACGGCGCCCTGCCGCCGGCGTCTGTCGCCTCGTCCGCACGCCACTCCCTCCTTTCCCTACAAACTACGCCCTAGGCCCGGTAGAGCTGTTGGTTCTACCAATTTGGTATCAGCTAGCTCGGCTGCGATCATGTCGTCTCCGCCGCCCACCACCACGTCGTCCGCGCCTCCGCCCGTTCCTTCGGCCGCCGCCACCACAGCGGGTTCTCCAGCGGCCGCCACGACGGTGGGCTCCGCCGCGCCAGCGCCCGTCATCTACACGCCCGAGCAGATGAGCGGGGTCATCAACGACCTCGTCACCGCGGTTCAAGGCATCCGCCTCTTCTTGATCGGTTCCCAGGGGCCCCCGACGCCGCCGCAGCCGGCCGCCTTCACCGTGTCGGCGCCCGCACCATGGGTTCCGCCCTTCACGGGCGTCCCGCTGCAGCCTCCGCCGGCGCCGGCCCAGCCCTGGCCGCAGTGGCCACCATCCGCCTCTTCCAGCCCAAGTGCCGCAGCCACGGGGGGCGTCCCCATCCACCAGATTCGCTTCCCCCCGTCACCGTCTCCGCTGCCGGCGTGGCTCGCCGCGTCGTCGACTCAGCCGCCCTCCCTCCCGAGCGCCAGCCCCAGGGGGTATGCACGCCCCCATGAGGCACGCCACGACGCACACGGCCCCGGCGGGGTTACACAACCACCGCCCCGCTACACCAAGGTCGACTTCGCCACGTACGATGGGTCGGAGGACCCCCTGAACTGGCTTAGCCAGTGTGAGCAGTTCTTCCGCGGGCAGCGCACCCTGGCGTCGGATCGCACCTGGCTTGCCTCCTATCACCTGCGGGGCGCCGCCCAGACGTGGTACTACTCCCTCGAGCAGGACGAGGGCGGCATGCTGATACGTCAAAAACGTATCTATAATTTCTTATGTTCCATGCTAATTTTATGATGATACTCACATGTTTTATACACATTATATGTCATATTTATGCGTTTTCCGGAACTAACCTATTGACGAGATGCCGAAGGGCCAGTTGTTGTTTTCTGCTGTTTTTGGTTTCAGAAATCCTAGTAAGGAAATATTCTCGGAATCGGACGAAATCAACGCCCAGCATCCTATTTTTCCACGAAGCTTCTAGAACACCCGAGAGCCACTAGAGGGGAGCCCTGGTGGGCCCAGATGATAGGCTGGTGCGGCCAGGGGGTGGGCCGCGCCCCCCTGTTGTGTCGTCGCCTCGTCAGCCATCCGACTCCGCCTCTTCGCCTATTTAAAGGTCCCTGACCTAAAACCTCGATACGGAAAAGCCACGGTACGAGAAACCTTCCAGAGCCACCGCCATCGCGAAGCCAAGATCTGGGGGACAAGAGTCTCTGTTCCGGCACGCCGCCGGGACGGGGAAGTGCCCCTGGAAGGCATCTCCATCGACACCACCGCCATCTTCATCAATGCTGCTGTCTCCCATGAGGAGGGAGTAGTTCTCCATCGAGGCTCGGGGCTGTACCGGTAGCTATGTGGTTAATCTCTCTCCTATGTACTTCAATACAATGATCTCATGAGCTGCCTTACATGATTGAGATTCATATGAGTTTTGTATCACTATTAGTCTATGTGCTACTCTTGTGATGTTATTAAAGTAGTCTATTCCTCCTTCACGGTGTAATGGTGACAGTGTGTGCATCGTGTAGTACTTGGTGTAGGCTATGATCATAATCTCTTGTAGGTTATGGATTTAATTATTACTATGATAGTATTGACGTGATTTATTCCCCCTTCGTAGTGTGATGGTGACAGTGTGCATGCTATGTTAGTACTCGGTTTAAATTGCAAAGATCTATTATGCTCTAAAGGTTACTTAAATATGAATGTCGAATGTTGTGGAGCTTGTTAACTCCGGCATTGAGGTGCTCTCGTAGCCCTACACAACGAATGGTGTTCATTATCAACAAGAGTATATGTAGCACAAAGGAAGAGAACTTATTTATTTATGTGATCAATGTTGAGAGTGTCCACTAGTGAAAGTATGATCCCTAGGCCTTGTTTCCAAATACCGCAATCATCGCTTGTTTACTCGTTTTATCGCATCTTTACTTCCCGCAATATTACTACCATCAACCGCACGCCAGCAAGCACTTTTCTCGGCGCCAGTTACTACTGCTCATATTCATTCATACCACTTGTATTTCACTATCTCTTCGCCGAACTAGTGCACCTATACATCTGACAAGTGTATTAGGTGTGTTGGGGACACAAGAGACTTCTTGTATTGTGATCGCAGGGTTGCTTGAGAGGGATATCTTTGACCTCTTCCTCCCCGAGTTCGATAAACCTTGGGTGATCCACTTAAGGGAAACTTGCTGCTGTTCTACAAACCTCTGCTCTTGGAGGCCCAACACTGTCTACAAGAATAGAAGCACCCTTAGACATCAAGCACTTTTCTGGCGCCGTTGCCGGGGAGGTAAGGTAAAAGGTATTCACATCCTCCGACTACTAATTAAGCTATTTCCTAGTCTTGTTGCCGGTGTGTGAGTGCTCGAAGCTATTTCCTTTAGATCCTGCAATTACATCTTTTTGTTTCTTGTTAAACACTAGTAAGGCATAATGGAAAACATCTGTGAGCTTTTTGTACTATTTCCTGAGTCAAGACATGAATGGTTTAATGCGAAAATTAAAAAACCTATGGAACCTTATTTGCATGCTAGTAGCAATGATATTAGTATGAATGCTTTGAAGACCATTGTTGCTAATGATATAGAAAATTCTAAGCTTGGGGAGGTCGGTTTTGATGAAAATGATCTCTTTAGCCCTCCGGGTATTGAGGAGAAAGTTTATGTTGATTATGATATGCCTATTATGATGATTATAATGATACTGGTCTTTTGGTGCCACCTACTATGGAGAGTAAATTTTATTATGATTATATTTTTCCTCCTACACTTGATGAGAATAATAATGATAGCTACTTTGTTGAATTTGCTCCCACTACAACTAATAAAATTGATTATGCTTATGTGGAGAGTAATAATTTTATGCATGAGACTCATGATAAGAATGCTTTATGTGATAGTTATATTGTTGAGTTTTCTCATGATGCTACTGAAAGTTATTATGAGAGAGGAAAATATGGTTGTAGAAATTTTCATGTTACTAAAACACCTCTCTTTTTGCAGAAAATCTTGAAGCTGCACTTGTTTTATCTTTCTATGCTTGTTGCATTATGCTTCATGAACTTGTTTATTTACAAGATTCCTTTTCATAGGAAGTGGGTTAGGCTTAAATTTGTTTTGAATTTGCTTCTTGATGCTCTCTTTTGCTTCAACTCTTAATTCTTGCGAGTGCATCATTAAAATTGCTGAGCCCATCTTAATGCCTATAAAGAAATCACTTCTTGGGAGATAACCCATGTGTTTATTTTACTACAGTACTTTTGTTTTATATTTGAGTCTTGGAAGTTGTTACTACTGTAGCAACCTCTCCTTATCTTTATTTTATTGCATTGTTGTGCCAAGTAAAGTCTTTGATAGTAAAGTCATACTAGATTTGGATTACTGCGCAGTAAACAGATTTCTTGCTGTCACGAATTTGGGTATGATTCTCCGTAGCTAACTCGGAAAAATCTGCCAATTTATGTGAGTGATCCTCGGATATGTACGCAACTTTCATTCAATTTGAGAATTTTCATCCGAGCAAGTCTCGGTGCCTCTTTAAAATTCGTCTTTACGGACTGTTCTGTTTTGACAGATTCTGCCTTTTATTTCGCATTGCCTCTTTCGCCGTGTTGGATGGATTTCTTTGTTTCATTACCTTCCAGATGGCTTTGAGCAATGTCCGGAAGTGTTAAGAATGATTGTTTCACCTCTGAATATGTGAATTTTTGATTATGCACTAACCCTCTAATGAGTTTGTTTCGAGTTTGGTGTGGAGGAAGTTTTCAAGGGTCAAGAGAGGAGGATGATATACTATGATCAAGAAGAGTGTCTAAGCTTGGGGATGCACCCGTGGTTCATCCCTGCATATTTCAAGAAGACTCAAGCGTCTAAGTTTGGGGATGCCCAAGGCATCCCCTTCTTCATCGACAACTTATCAGGTTTCTTCTCTTGAAACTATATTTTTATTCCGTCACATCTTATATGCTTTACTTGGAGCGTCTTTATGTTCTTGTTTTTGTTTTGTTTGAATAAAATTGGATCCTAGAATTCATTGTGTGGGAGAGAGACACGCTCCGCTGGTTCATATGAACACTTGTGTTCTTCGCTTTATCTTTTAATGTTCATGGCGAAGGTTGAAACTGCTTCGTTAATTGTTATATGGTTGGAAACGGAAAATGCCGCATGTGGTAAATGATATAATGTCTTGAATAATTTGATACTTGGCAATTGTTGTGCTCATATAGATCATGTTTAAGCTCTTGCATCATGTACTTTGCACCTATTAATGAAGAACTACATAGAGCTTGTTAAAATTTGGTTTGCATGATCGGTTTCTCTAGAGTCTAGATATTTTCTGGTTGAGGTGTTTGAACAACAAGGAGACAATGTAAAGTCTTATAATAGTTACAATATGTTCATATGTGAGCTTTGCTGCACCTTTTATACTTGAGTTTGCTTCAAACAACCTTGCTAGCCTAGCCTTGTATTGAGAGGAATTCTTCTCGTGCATCCAAATCCTTGAGCCAATAACCATGCCATTTGTGTCCACCATACCTACCTACCACATGGTATTTCTCCGCCATTCCAAAGTACATTACTTGAGTGCTACCTTTAAAATTATATTCTTTGTCTTTGCAATATATAGCTCATGGGACAAATAGCTTAAAAACTATTGTGGTGAAGAATATGTACTTATGTGTCTTATTTCTTAGTAAGTTGCTTGTTGAGCGGTAACCATGTTTTCTGGGGACGCCATCAACTCTTTTACCTTTGTTGAATATCATGTGAGTTGCTATGCATCTTCGTCTTGTCTGAAGTAAGGACGGTTTTCACAATTAAATGGTTTGAGTATGCATACTGTTAGAGAAGAACATTGGGCCGCTAACTAAAGCCATGATCCATGGTGGAAGTTTCACTGTGGACAGCTAATCCTCAATCTCTTATGAGAAAATTAAATGTTGTTGAATGCTTATGCATCAAAGAGGAGTCCATTATCTGTTGTCTATGTTGTCCCGGTATGGATGTCTAAGTTGAGAATAATCAAAAGCGAGAAATCCAATGCGAGCTTTCTCCTTAGACCTTTGTACAGAGCGGCATAGAGGTACCCCTTTGTGACACTTGGTTGAAACATATGCTATGCAATGATAATCCGTCTTAACCCAAGCTAATTAGGACAAGGTGCGAGCACTATTAGTATACTATGCATGAGGCTTGTAACTTATAAGATGTCTTATACATAACACATATGCTTTATTACTACCGTTGACAAAATTGTTTCTTGTTTTCAAAATGAAAAGCTCTAGCACAAATATAGTAATCAATGCTTCCCTCTGCGAAGGGTCTGTCTTTTACTTTATTGTTGAGTCAGTTTGCCTATTCTTTCTATTCCAGAAACAAACACTTGTGTCAACCGTGCATTGATTCTTACATGTTTACTTATTGCACTTGTTATATTACTTTGTGTTGACAATTATCCATGAGATATATATGTTGAAGTTGAAAGCAACCGCTGAAACTTATATCTTCCTTTGTGTTGCTTCAATGCTTTTACTAAGAATCTATTGCTTTATGAGTAACTCTTATGCAAGTCTTATTGATTCTTGTCTTGAAAGTATTATTCATGAAAAGTCTTTGCTATATGATTCATTTGTTTACTCATTATCTTCATCATTGCTTCGAATCGCTGCATTCATCTCATATGCTTTACAATTGTATTGATCAAGATTATGATAGCATGTCACTTAAGAAATTATCTTTGTTATCGTTTACCTACTCGAGGGCGAGTAGGAACTAAGCTTGGGGATGCTTGATACGTCCCAAACGTATCTATAATTTCTTATGTTCCATGCTAATTTTATGATGATACTCACATGTTTTATACACATTATATGTCATATTTATGCGTTTTCCGGAACTAACCTATTGACGAGATGCCGAAGGGCCAGTTGCTGTTTTCTCGCTGTTTTTGGTTTCGAAATCCTAGTAAGGAAATATTCTCGGAATCGGACGAAATCAACGCCCAAGCATCCTATTTTTCCACGAAGCTTCCAGAACACCCGAGAGCCACCGGAGGGGAGCCCTGGTGGGCCCAGATGATAGGCTGGCGTGGCCAGGGGGTGGGCCGCGCCCCCCTGTTGTGTCGTCGCCTCGTCAGCCCTCCGACTCCGCCTCTTCGCCTATTTAAAGGTCCCTGACCTAAAACCTCGATACGGAAAAGCCACGGTACGAGAAACCTTCCAGAGCCGCCGCCATCGCGAAGCCAAGATCTGGGGGACAGGAGTCTCTGTTCCGGCACGCCGCCGGGACGGGGAAGTGCCCCGGAAGGCATCTCCATCGACACCACCGCCATCTTCATCAACGCTGCTGTCTCCCATGAGGAGGGAGTAGTTCTCCATCGAGGCTCGGGGCTGTACCGGTAGCTATGTGGTTAATCTCTCTCCTATGTACTTCAATACAATGATCTCATGAGCTGCCTTACATGATTGAGATTCATATGAGTTTTGTATCACTATTAGTCTATGTGCTACTCTTGTGATGTTATTAAAGTAGTCTATTCCTCCTTCACGGTGTAATGGTGACAAGTGTGTGCATCGTGTAGTACTTGGCGTAGGCTATGATCATAATCTCTTGTAGGTTATGGAGTTAATTATTACTATGATAGTATTGATGTGATTTATTCCCCCTTCGTAGTGTGATGGTGACAAGTGTGCATGCTATGTTAGTACTCGGTTTAAATTGCAAAGATCTATTATGCTCTAAAGGTTACTTAAATATGAATGTCGAATGTTGTGGAGCTTGTTAACTCCGGCATTGAGGTGCTCTCGTAGCCCTACACAACGAATGGTGTTCATTATCAAACAAGAGTATATGTAGCACAAAGGAAGAGAACTTATTTATTTATGTGATCAATGTTGAGAGTGTCCACTAGTGAAAGTATGATCCCTAGGCCTTGTTTCCAAATACTGCAATCATCGCTTGTTTACTGTTTTACTCCATCTTTACTTCCTGCAATATTACTACCATCAATCGCACGCCAGACAAGCACTTTTCCGGCGCCGTTACTACTGCTCATATTCATTCATACCACTTGTATTTCACTATCTCTTCGCCGAACTAGTGCACCTATACATCTGACAAGTGTATTAGGTGTGTTGGGGACACAAGAGACTTCTTGTATTGTGATCGCAGGGTTGCTTGAGAGGGATATCTTTGACCTCTTCCTCCCTGAGTTCGATAAACCTTGGGTGATCCACTTAAGGGAAACTTGCTGTTGTTCTACAAACCTCTGCTCTTGGAGGCCCAACACTGTCTACAAGAATAGAAGCACCCGTAGACATCACATGCCTCCTTGGGACCGCTTTCGGGAGCTATGCCTCCTTCGCTTTGGACCGCCAATCCGAGGGAGCCGCCTCGCGGAGCTGGGGCGCCTCCCCTTCACGTCCACGGTGCAGGACTTCGCCGATCGCTTTCAGGCCCTCGCCTGCCATGCTCCGGGCGTCTGATGTCTACGGGTGCTTCTATTCTTGTAGACAGTGTTGGGCCTCCAAGAGCAGAGGTTTGTAGAACAGCAGCAAGTTTCCCTTAAGTGGACCACCCAAGGTTTATCGAACTCAGGGAGGAAGAGGTCAAAGATATCCCTCTCATGCAACCCCGCAACCACAAAGCAAGAAGTCTCTTGTGTCCCCAACACACCTAATAGGTGCACTAGTTCGGCGAAGAGATAGTGAAATACAGGTGGTATGAATAAATATGAGCAGTAGTAACGGCGCTGTAAAAGTGCTTGTCGGCGTGCAGTTGATGGTATTAATATTGCAGAAGTAAAGATGCGAGAAACAATGAAACAAGCAAGTGATAGCGTATTTAGGAACAAGGCCTAGGGATCATACTTTCACTAGTGGACACTCTCAACATTGATCACATAACAGAATAAATAGATAAATGCTAGACTCTACACTCTCTTGTTGGATGATGAACACCACTAATCGTGTAGGATTACACGAACCCTCAATGCCGGAGTTAACAAGCTCCACAATATTCAATGTTCATATTTAAATAACCTTAGAGTGCATAACAGATCAACGAACCAAACCAAGTACTAACATAGCATGCACACTGTCACCTTCACACTACGAAAGGAGGAATATATCACATCAATACTATCATAGCAATAGTTAACTTCATAATCTACAAGAGATCACAATCATAGCCTACGCCAAGTACTACACGATGCACACACTGTCACCATTACACCGTGCGGGAGGAATAAACTACTTTAATAACATCACTAGAGTAGCACACGGATAAATTGTGATACAAAACACATTGCAATCATAAAGAGATATAAATAAGCACTTCACTATGCCATTCATAACGGTGAATAAGTATTCCGTGAAATATAGCCTAAGAGACCCACACGGTGCACACACTCGTCACCTTTACACACGTGGGACAAGGAGTCTCCGGAGATCACATAAGTAAAATCCACTTGACTAGCACAATGACATCTAGATTACAAGCATCATCATATGAATCTCAATCATGTAAGGCAGCTCATGAGATTATTGTATTGAAGCACATAGGAGAGAGATTAACCACATAGCTACCGGTACAGCCCCGAGCCTCGATGGAGAACTACTCCCTCCTCATGGGAGACAGCAGCGTTGATGAAGATGGCGGTGGTGTCGATGGAGAAGCCTTCCGGGGAACTTCCCCGTCCCGGCGGCGTGCCGGAACAGAGACTCCTGTCCCCCAGATCTTGGCTTCGCGATGGCGGCGGCTCTGGAAGGTTTCTCGTACCGTGGTTTTTCCGTATCGAAGTTTTAGGTCAGGGACCTTTATATAGGCGAAGATGCGGCGTCAGAAGGTCAACGAGGTGACGACACAACAGGGGGGCGCGGGCCCCCCCTTGGCCGCGCCAGGGTCATTCTCGGGTGTTCTGGATGCTTCCGGGGATTCTAAGATCTTCGGTGTTGATTTCGTCCGATTCCGAGAATATTTCCTTACTAGGATTTCTGAAACCAAAAACAGCAGAAAACAGGAACTGGCCCTTCGGCATCTCGTCAATAGGTTAGTTCCGGAAAAAGCATAAATATGACATAAAGTATGCATAAAACATGTAGATATCATCAATAATGTGGCATGGAACACAAGAAATTATCGATACGTCGGAGACGTATCAGCATCCCCAAGCTTAGTTCTCGCTCGTCCCGAGCAGGTAAACGATAACACGGATAATTTCTGGAGTGACATGCCATCATAACCTTGATCATACTATTGTAAGCATATGTAATGAATGCAGCGATCAAAACAATGGTAATGACATGAGTAAACAACTGAATCATAAAGCAAAGACTTTTCATGAATAGTACTTTCAAGACAAGTGATGACCCACAAGTATAGGGGGTGTATCGCAGTATCTTCGATAAGTAAGAATGTCGATCCCAACGAGGAGCAGAAGGTGTTGACAAGCAGTTTCGATGAAGGATTCACTGTAAATGCTCACAGACAAGTATTCAGGGGGTTTTGATGTAACCGATGAATAAAGTACGAGTAAATAAAGTGCAAGAGTAACAATTGCAGCGAGTGGCTCAATCCTTTTTAGCACAAAGGACAAGCCGGTTTGTTTACTTATAATGACCAAACGTTCTCGAGGACACACGGGATTTTATTCTAGTGCTTTCGCTACATACGGCTAATTAATCTTCATTGTTTTGATAAGTGTTGTGTGGGTGAACCTATGCTAATGTACCGCCCTTCCTAGGACTAATACATACTTGTGATTATACCCCTTGCAAGCATCCGCAACTACAAGAAAGTAATTAAGATAAATCTAACCACAGCCTTAAACTCGAGATCCTGCGATCCCTCCCCGCATCGATATACCAACGGGGGCTCGTGTTTCGTCACTCCGGCAACCCCGCAATTGGAAAACGAGTACAAGATGCATTCCCCTAGGCCCATAAAGGTGAAGTGTCGTGTAGTCGACGTTCACACGACACCACTAGAAGAATAACACCACAACTTAAATATCATAACATTGAATACTACTCAACCATACTTCACTACTAACATTTAGACTTCACCCATGTCCTCAAGAACTAAACGAACTACTCACGAGACATCATATGGAACATGATCGGAGGTGATATGATAATGAATAACAATCTGAACATAAACCTTGGTTCAACGGTTTCACTCAATAGCATCAATAACAAGTAGAAATCAACACCGGGAGAGTTTCCCCTATCAAACAATCAAGATCAAACCCAAATTGCTACAGCGGTGACGAGGTGCAGCGGTGGAGACGGCGGTGATGATGATGAAGATGATGGTGATGGTGATGGAGATGATGTCTAGCTCGATGACGGTGGCGATGGCGTCGATTTCCCCTCCGGGAGGGAATTTCCCCGGCGGATTCCTGCCCGCCGGAGAGCTCTTTCTCTCTCGGTGTTCTCCGCCCCGAGAGGCGGCTGTGACTCTTCGCGACGTACCCCCTCTGGCTTAGGTTTTCGGGACGAAGGCATACGCGAAGAAAAGGAGGCGAGAGGGGCTGTGGGCCCCCTCCTCATAGGGCGGCGCGGCCAGGCCTTGGGCCGCGCCGGCCTATGGGGTGGGCCCACCTCGGGTCCCCTCTTCTCCCCTTCTGGCTCCCTTCGTCATCTGGAAAAATAGGAGTTTTCGTGTAATTCCCGTCAATTGTTGATCTTCCGAAATATTGCGTTCTGACGATGCTTTTTCCAGCAGAATCCTGGCTCCGGTGTGCGATCCTCCAATAATCATGAATCATGCAAAATAGATGAAATAACATAAGTATTATCTCCAAATATGAAATATATCAATGAATAACAGCAAATTATGATATAAAATAGTGATGCAAATTGGACGTATCAACTCCCCCCAAGCTTAGACCTCGCTTGTCCGAAAGCGAAACTGAACTCGGTAAACAGGACCACATGTTTATGGAGTGAAGAGTCGATAAATCAAATACGGACAAGAAGCATCATATTCATTCACACAAGACATTCTAGTAAACAACTTCCTCATATAACTCAACTTGAAACAAGTATAAGGGTAATCACAAATAAAGGTGCATGAGAAATCATAATTGGTGATGGCAAACTTTGTTCTTGGTCAGAGAACAGTTAACAGATTATACTTATCTATTGAGCAGCGCTCTCATGTTAAAGTTTATATGGCTCATCTCGCATACTCAATCATAATTATCATTGATAACTTTCAAAGCTTTATTCATTCGGATAAAACTTGTACTAAACAAGGAAGAATAAAAGACATGATGAAGCAAATCACAATATAATAATTTGATCACAACAACTCAAATGCTTGCTTGAGATGGAGGGAAATAGGTTTACTGACTCAACATAAAGTAAAAGACAGGCCCTTCGCAGAGGGAAGCAGGGATTAAATCATGTGCTAGAGCTTTTTCAGTTTTGAAATCATATAAAGAGAATAAAAGTAAAGTTTTGAGAGGTGTTTGTTGTTGTCAACGATCGGTAGCGGGTACTCTAACCCCCTTGCCAAACAGACCTCCAAAGAGCGGCTCCCATGAAGGACGTTATCTCTACCAGCAAGGTAGATCATCCCTCTTCTCTTTTGTTTACACATGTACTTTAGTTTATTTAAGGATGACACTCCCGCCAACCTTTGCTTACACAAGCCATGGCTAACCGAATCCTCGGGTGCCTTCCAACAATCTCATACCATGGAGGAGTGTCTATTGCAAAATTAAATTGCTTACTGATGAATCAGAGCAAAACATGTGAAGAGAATCATTAATGAAAGTTGATTAATTGGGGCAGGGAACCCCGTTGCCAGCTCTTATTGCAAAATTATAGGATAAGTGGATGAAGTCACTAGTCCATTAATGGAAGCTGCCTAACAAGACTGAAAGATAAAACACCACATACTTCCTCATGAGCTATAAAACATTGACACAAATAAGAAGTAATAAGTTTTGAATTGTTTAAAGGTAGCACATGAAGTATTTACTTGGAATGGCAGGAAATACCATGCAGAGTAGGTAGATATGGTGGACACAAATGGCATAGGTTTGGGTTCAGGTTTGGATGCACGAGAAGCATTCCCTCTCAAGCACGAGTCTTTGGCTAGCAAGGTTAATTAGCAAGCATAAGAGTTGAGGGAAACAAACGAATATACATGTGATAGAAACAATCATGCATCTTTCTTGCAAGCACAAACAATTTTAACTTCAGAATAATAAGCTATGAGCTAACAAGAAAGTAAGACAATGAAACAACTATATGTATTTCTCTTTTCTACTTAAACCTCAAGGTGTTGTTGCTATTGACCAATGCTAAGTTTGCCAAAACCAAATAGATTTACTCAATGCTCCCAAAGTGGTACCAATACTAAAATCAAGATCAATCATATAATAGAAATTGCAAACTAAAATAAGGTGTGCACTATGTAAATGATAAGACTTCTCATTAATATTTCATAACGATAACTCACACCAAGGGATACATAGACAAACTAAAGGAGAGATACTTCCAAACTGCAACCCATCTTATATGATAACTTCCCTACTCATGATATGACACTACTTGATAGTAAAAAGTAAAAGGTAGTGATGATGTGATACCGCGGCACTCCCCCAAGCTTGGAACAAACCAAGGGGATGCCAA
>NC_061508.1:192172501-192189221 GCF_022539505.1 Lolium rigidum
CGCGAAGCCAAGATCTGGGGGACATGAGTCTCTGTTCCGGCACGCCGCCGGGACGGGGAAGTGCCCCCGGAAGGCTCCTCCACCGACACTGATGGCGTGTATTTCACACGTTCGTTGGGCAACCCCAAGAGGAAGGTATGATGCGCACAGCAGCAAGTTTTCCCTCAGAAAGAAACCAAGGTTTATCGAACCAGGAGGAGCCAAGAAGCACGTTGAAGGTTGATGGCGGCGGGATGTAGTGCGGCGCAACACCGGAGATTCCGGCGCCAACGTGGAACCTGCACAACACAACCAAAGTACTTTGCCCCAACGAAACGAGTGAGGTTGTCAATCTCGCCGACTTGCCGTAACAAAGGATTAACCGTATTGTGTGGAAGATGATTGTTTGCGAGAGAAAATAGTAAAAACAAGTATTGCAGCAGATTTGTATTTCAGTATTAAAGATTGGACCGGGGTCCACGAGTTCACTAGAGGTGTCTCTCCCATAAGATAAAAGCATGTTGGGTGAACAAATTACGGTCGGGCAATTGACAAATAGAGAGAGCATAACAATGCACATACATGACATGATAAGTATAGTGAGATTTAATTGGGCATTACGACAAAGTACATAGACCGCCATCCAATCGCATCTATGCCTAAAAAGTCCACCTTCAGGTTATCATCCGAACCCCCTCCGGTATTAAGTTGCTAACAACGAGACAATTGCATTAAGTATGGTGCGTAATGTAATCAACAACTACATCCTCGGACATAGCGCCAATGTTTTATCCCTAGTGGCAACAGACACAACACAACCTTAGAACTTTCGTCACCTGTCCCGGTGTCAATGCAGGCATGAACCCACTATCGAGCATAAATACTCCCTCTTGGAGTTAAGAGTAAAAACTTGGCCAGAGCCTCTACTAGTAACGGAGAGCATGCAAGATCATAAACAACACATATGTAATAACTTGATAATTAACATGACATGGTATTCTCTATCCATCGGATCCCGACAAACACAACATATAGAATTACAGATAGATGATCTTGATCATGTTAGGCAGCTCACAAGATCCAACAATGAAGCACAATGAGGAGAAGACAACCATCTAGCTATCGCTATGGACCCATAGTCCGAGGGGTGAACTACTCACTCATCACTCCGGAGGCGACCATGGCGGTGTAGAGTCCTCCGGGAGATGAATCCCCTCTCCGGCAGGGTGCCGGAGGAGATCTCCAGAATCCCCCGAGATGGGATCGGCGGCGGCGGCGTCTCGGTAAGGTTTTCCGTATCGTGGTTTTTCGCCTCAGGGGTTTCGCGACGGAGGCTTTAAGTAGGCGGAAGGGCAGAGTCGGGGGCCAGACGAGGGGGCCACACCATAGGGCGGCGCGGGCCCCCCTGGGCCGCGCCGCCACGTGGTGTCGCCACCTCGTGGCCCCACTTCGAATGTTCTCCGGTCTTCTGGAAGCTCCGTGGAAAAATAGGCCCCCGGGTCTTTGTTTCGTCCAATTCCGAGAATATTTCGTTACTAGGATTTCGAAACCAAAAATAGCGAGAAAACGAGAACCGGCACTTCGGCATCTTGTTAATAGGTTAGTTCCAGAAAATGCACGAATATGACATAAAGTGTGCATAAAACATGTAGGTATCATCAATAATATGGCATAGAACATAAGAAATTATCGATACGTCGGAGACGTATCAAGCATCCCCAAGCTTAGTTCTGCTCGTCCCGAGCGAGTAAAACGATAACAAAGATAATTTCTGAAGTGATATGCCATCATAACCTTGATCATACTATTTGTAAACATATGTAGTGGATGCAGACGATCAAAACAATGGTAATGATATGAGTAAACAAGTGAATCATATAGCAAAGACTTTTCATGAATAGTACTTCAAGACAAGTATTAATAAGTCTTGCATAAGAGTTAACTCATAAAGCAATAAATCAAAGTAAAGGTATTGAAGCAACACAAAGGAAGATTAAGTTTCAGCGGTTGCTTTCAACTTGTAACATGTATATCTCATGGATAATTGTCAACATAGAGTAATATAACAAGTACAATATGCAAATATGTAGGAATCAATGCACAGTTCACACAAGTGTTTGCTTCTTGAGGTGGAGAGAGATAGGTGAACTGACTCGACATAAAAGTAAAGAGAATGGTCCTTCAAAGAGGAAAGCATCGATTGCTATATTTGTGCTAGAGCTTTTATTTTGAAAACATGAAACAATTTTGTCAACGGTAGTAATAAAGCATATGAGTTATGTACATTATATCTTACAAGTTGCAAGTCTCATGCATAGTATACTAATAGTGCCCGCACCTTGTCCTAATTAGCTTGGACTACCGGATCTTTGCAATGCACATGTTTTAACCAAGTGTCACAATGGGGTACCTCCATGCCGCCTGTACAAAGGTCTAAGGAGAAAGCTCGCATTTTGGATTTCTCGCTTTTGATTATTCTCAACTTAGACATCCATACCGGGACAACATGGACAACAGATAATGGACTCCTCTTTAATGCATAAGCATGTGGCAACAATTATTATTCTCATATGAGATTGAGGATATATGTCCAAAACTGAAACTTCCACCATGAATCATGGCTTTAGTTAGCGGCCCAAAGTTCTTCTCTAACAATATGCATGCTCCAACCATGAAGGTGGTAGATCTCTCTTGCTTCGGACAAGACGGACATGCATAGCAACTCACATGATATCCAACAAAGAATAGTTGATGGCGTCCCCGTAAACATGGTTATCGCTCAACAAGCAACTTAATAAGAGATAAAGTGCATAAGTACATATTCAATACCACAATAGTTTTTAAGCTATTTGTCCCATGAGCTATATATTGCAAAGGTGAATGATGGAATTTTAAAGGTAGCACTCAAGCAATTTACTTTGGAATGGCGGATAAATACCATGTAGTAGGTAGGTATGGTGGACACGAATGGCATAGTGGTTGGCTCAAGTATTTTGGATGCATGAGAAGTATTCCCTCTCGATACAAGGTTTAGGCTAGCAAGGTTATTTGAAACAAACACAAGGATGAACGGTACAGCAAAACTCACATAAAAGACATATGGTAAACATTATAAGACTCCATACCGTCTTCCTTGTTGTTCAAAACTCAATACTAGAGTTATCTAGACTCTAGAGAAACCAAATATGCAAACCAAATTAGCAAGCTCTAAGTATTTCTTCATTAATGGGTGCAAAGTATATGATGCAAGAGCTTAAACATGAGCACAACAATTGCCAAGTATCAAATTTTCCAAGACATTTTAGCAATTTACTACATGTATGATTTTCCAATTCCAACCATATAACAATTTAACGAAGAAGAAACTTCGCCATGAATACTATGAGTAGAGCCTAAGGACATATTTGTCCATATGCAACAGCGGAGCGTGTCTCTCTCCCATAAAGTGAATGCTAGGATCCATTTTATTCAAACAAAACAAAAAAACAAAAACAAACGAGACGCTCCAAGCAAAGTACATAAGATGTGATGGAATAAAAATATAGTTTCAGGGGAGGAACCTGATAATGTTGTCGATGAAGAAGGGGATGCCTTGGGCATCCCCAAGCTTAGACGCTTGAGTCTTCTTAATATATGCAGGGGTGAACCACCGGGGCATCCCCAAGCTTAGAGTTTTCACTCTCCTTGATCATATTGCATCATACTCCTCTCTTGATCCTTGAAAACTTCCTCCGCACCAAACTCGAAACAACTCATTAGAGGGTTAGTGCATAATAAAAATTCACATGTTCAGAGGTGACACAATCATTCTTAACACTTCTGGACATTGCATAAAGCTACTGGACATTAGTGGATCAAAGAAATTCATCCAACATAGCAAAAGAGGCAATGCGAAATAAAAGACAGAATCTGTCAAAACAGAACAGTCCGTAAAGATGGATTTTATTAGGCCACCAGACTTGCTCAAACGAAAATGCTCAAATTGAATGAAAGTTGCGTACATATATGAGGATCATGCTCGTAAATTGGCGTAATTTTCTGACCTACCTACAGGGAGATAGACCCAGATTCGTGACAGCAAAGAAATCTGGAACTGCGCAGTAATCCAAATCTAGTACTTACTTTTCTATCAAAGACTTTACTTGGCACAACAAAACTCAAAACTAAGATAAAGAGAGGTTGCTACAGTAGTAAACAACTTCCAAGACACAAATATAAAACAAAAATACTGGAGTAAAAACATGGGTTGTCTCCCATAAGCGCTTTTCTTTAACGCCTTTCAGCTAGGCGCAGAAAGTGTATCTCAAGTGACATCGAGAGATGAAGCATCAACATCATAATTTGTTCTAATATTAGAATCATAAGGTACCTTCATTCTCTTTCTAGGGAAGTGTTCCATACCTTTCTTGAGAGGAAATTGATATTTAATATTACCTTCCTTCATATCAATAGTAGCACCAACGGTTCGAAGAAAAGGTCTTCCCAATATAATGGGGCAAGATGCATTGCATTCAATATCCAAGACAACAAAATCAACGGGGACAAGGTTATTGTTAACCATAATATGAACATTATCAACTTTCCCCAAAGGTTTCTTTTTAGCATTATCAGCGAGATTAACATCCAAATAACAATTTTTCAATGGTGGCAAGTCAAGCATATCATAGACTTTTTTAGGCATAACAGAAATACTTGCACCAAGATCACATAAAGCATTACAATCAAAATCTTTGACTCTCATTTTAATGATGGGCTCCCAACCATCTTCTAGCTTTCTAGGAATAGAAGTTTCAAGTTTTAGTTTCTCTTCTCTAGCTTTTATGAGAGCATTTGTAATATGTTTTGTGAAAGCCAAGTTTATAGCGCTAGCATTGGGACTCTTAGCAAGTTTTTGCAAGAACTTTATAACTTCAGAGATGTGGCAATCATCAAAATCTAAATCATTACAATCTAAAGCAATGGGATTATCATCCCCAAGGTTGGAAAAAATTTCAGCAGTTTTATCACAGTGCAGTTTCAGCAGTTTTAGCAGTTTCGAGTAATTTTGCGCGCTTTGCACTAGGAGTAGAAGCATTGCTAACACCAATTATTTTACCATTGATAGTAGGAGGTGCAGCAACATATGAATCATTAGCATTTCTAGTGGTGGTAATAGTCCAAACTTTAGCTACATTTTCCTTTTTAGCTAGTTTTTCATTTTCTTCTCTATCCCACCTAGCACGCAGTTCAGCCATTAATCTTATATTCTCATTAATTCTAACTTGGATGGCATTTGCTGTAGTAACAATTTTATTTTCAATATCCCTATTAGGCATAACTTTCGATTTCAAAAGATCAACATCAGAGGCAAGACTATCAACTCTAGAAACAAGAATATCAATTTTATTGAGCTTTTCCTCAACAGATTTGTTAAAGACAGTTTGTGTACTAATAAATTCTTTAAGCATGGATTCAAGTCCAGGGGGTGTATTCCTATTATTGTTGTAAGAATTCCCATAAGAATTAGCATAACCGTTACCATTATTATAAGGATATGGCCTATAGTTATTACTAGAATTGTTCCGATAAGCATTGTTGTTGAAATTATTATTTTTAATGAAGTTTACATCAACATGTTCTTCTTGGGCAACCAATGAATCTAATGGAACATTATTAGGATCAACATTAGTCCTATCATTCGCAAGCATAGACATAATAGCATCAACCTTATCATTCAAGGAAGAGGATTCTTCAACAGAATTTACCTTCTTACCTTGTGGAGCTCTTTCCGTGTGCCATTCAGAGTAATTAACCATCATGTTATCAAGGAGCTTTGTTGCTTCACCAAGAGTGATGGACATAAAGGTACCTCCAGCAGCTGAATCCAATAAATTCCGCGAAGAAAAATTTAGTCCTCCATAGAAGGTTTGGATGATCATCCAAGTAGTCGATCCATGGGTTGGGCAATTTTTAACCGAGAGATTTCATTCTTTCCCAAGCTTGAGCAACATGTTCATTATCCAATTGTTTAAAATTCATTATGCTACTCCTCAAAGATATAATTTTAACAGGGGGATAATATCTACCAATAAAAGCATCCTTGCATTTAGTCCAGGAATCAATACTATTCTTAGGCGAGAGATAGCAACCAATCTTTAGCTCTTCCTCTTAATGAGAAAGGAAACAATTTTAATTTTATAATGTCACCATCTACATCTTTATACTTTTGCATTTCACATAGTTCAACAAAATTATTGAGATGGGCAGCAGCATCATCAGAACTAACACCAGAAAATTGCTCTCTCATGACAAGATTAAGTAAAGCAGGTTTAATTTCAAAGAATTCCGCTGTAGTAGCAGGTGGAGCAATAGGTGTGCATAAGAAATCATTATTATTTGTGCTAGTGAAGTCACACAACTTAGTATTTTCAGGGTTGGCCATTTTAGCAGTAGTAAATAAAGCAAACTAGATAAAGTAAATGCAAGTAACTAATTTTTTTGTGTTTTTGATATAGCAAACAAGACAGTAAATAAAGTAAAGCTAGCAACTAATTTTTTTGTGTTTTTATATAATGCAGCAATCAAAGTAGTAAATAAAATAAAGCAAGACAAAAACAAAGTAAAGAGATTGAGAAGTGGAGACTCCCCTTGCAGCGTGTCTTGATCTCCCCGGCAACGGCGCCGAAAAAGAGCTTGATGGCGTGTATTTCACACGTTCGTTGGGCAACCCCAAGAGGAAGGTATGATGCGCACAGCAGCAAGTTTTCCCTCAGAAAGAAACCAAGGTTTATCGAACCAGGAGGAGCCAAGAAGCACGTTGAAGGTTGATGGCGGCGGGATGTAGTGCGGCGCAACACCGGAGATTCCGGCGCCAACGTGGAACCTGCACAACACAACCAAAGTACTTTGCCCCAACGAAACAGAGTGAGGTTGTCAATCTCACCGGCTTGCTGTAACAAAGGATTAACCGTATTGTGTGGAAGATGATTGTTTGCAGAGAAAATAGTAAAAACAAGTATTGCAGCAGATTTGTATTTCAGTATTAAAGATTGGACCGGGGTCCACAGTTCACTAGAGGTGTCTCTCCCATAAGATAAAAGCATGTTGGGTGAACAAATTACAGTCGGGCAATTGACAAATAGAGAGAGCATAACAATGCACATACATGACATGATAAGTATAGTGAGATTTAATTGGGCATTACGACAAAGTACATAGACCGCCATCCAACTGCATCTATGCCTAAAAAGTCCACCTTCGAGGTTATCATCCGAACCCCCTCCGGTATTAAGTTGCTAACAACGGACAATTGCATTAAGTATGGTGCGTAATGTAATCAACAACTACATCCTCGGACATAGCGCCAATGTTTTATCCCTAGTGGCAACGAGCACAACACAACCTTAGAACTTTCTCATCACCTGTCCCAGTGTCAATGCGGGCATGAACCCACTATCGAGCATAAATACTCCCTCTTGGAGTTAAGAGTAAAAACTTGGCCAGAGCCTCTACTAGTAACGGAGAGCATGCAAGATCATAAACAACACATATGTAATAACTTGATAATTAACATGACATGGTATTCTCTATCCATCGGATCCCGACAAACACAACATATAGAATTACGGATAGATGATCTTGATCATGTTAGGCAGCTCACAAGATCCAACAATGAAGCACAATGAGGAGAAGACAACCATCTAGCTACTGCTATGGACCCATAGTCCAGGGGTGAACTACTCACTCATCACTCCGGAGGCGACCATGGCGGTGTAGAGTCCTCCGGGAGATGAATCCCCTCTCCGGCGGGGTGCCGGAGGAGATCTCCGAATCCCCCGAGATGGGATCGGCGGCGGCGGCGTCTCGCATAGGTTTTCCGTATCGTGGTTTTTCGCCTCGGGGTTTCGCGACGGAGGCTTTAAGTAGGCGGAAGGGCGAGTCGGGGGCCGGACGAGGGGGCCACACCATAGGGCGGCGCGGGCCCCCCCGGGCCGCGCCGCCACGTGGTGTCGCCACCTCGTGGCCCCACTTCGAATGTTCTCCGGTCTTCCGGAAGCTCCGTGGAAAAATAGGCCCCTGGGTCTTTGTTTCGTCCAATTCCGAGAATATTTCGTTACTAGGATTTCTGAAACCAAAAACGGCGAAAACGAGGAGCGGCACTTCGGCATCTTGTTAATAGGTTAGTTCCGGAAAATGCACGAATATGACATAAAGTGTGCATAAAACATGTAGGTATCATCAATAATATGGCATAGAACATAAGAAATTATCGATACGTCGGAGATGTATCGGACACCACCGCCATCTCCATCAACGCTGTCTGTCTCCCATGAGGAGGGAGTAGTTCTCCATCGAGGCTCGGGGCTGTACCGGTAGCTATGTGGTTAATCTCTCTCCTATGTGCTTCAATACAATAATCTCATGAGCTGCCTTACATGATTGAGATTCATATGATGATGCTTGTAATCTAGATGTCATTATGCTAGTCAAGTGGGTTTTACTTATGTGATCTCCGGAGACTCCTTGTCCCACGTGTGTAAAGGTGACAGGTGTGTGCACTTGTGTGGGTCTCTTAGGCTATATTTCACAGAATACTTATTCATCGTTATGAATGGCATATTGAAGTGCTTATTTATATCTCTTTATGATTGCAATGTGTTTTGTATCACAATTTATCTATGTGCTACTCTAGTGATGTTATTAAAGTAGTTTTATTCCTCCTGCACGGTGTAATGGTGACAGTGTGTGCATCCGTGTTAGTACTTGGCGTAGGCTATGATTATGATCTCTTGTAGATTATGAAGTTAACTATTGCTATGATGGTATTGATGTGATCTATTCCTCCTACATAGTGTGAAGGTGACAGAGTGTGCATGCTATGTTAGTACTTGGTTTAGTTGTGTTGATCTGTCATGCACTCTAAGGTTATTTAAACATGAACATCGAATATTGTGGAGCTTGTTAACTCCGGCATTGAGGGTTCGTGTAATCCTACACGATTAGTGGTGTTCATCATCCAACAAGAGAGTGTAGAGTCTAGCATCTATCTATTTATTCTGTTATGTGATCAATGTTGAGAGTGTCCACTAGTGAAAGTATGATCCCTAGGCCTTGTTCCTAAATACGCTATCGCTGCTTGTTTACTTGTTTTACTCGCATCTTTACTTCCTGCAATATTATTACCATCAAGCGCACGCCAGCAAGCACTTTTCACGCGCCGTTACTACTGCTCATATTCATTCATACCACTTGTATTTCACTATCTCTTCGCCGAACTAGTGCACCTATTAGGTGTGTTGGGGACACAAGAGACTTCTTACTTTGTGGTTGCAGGGTTGCATGAGAGGGATATCTTTGACCTCTTCCTCCCTGAGTTCGATAAACCTTGGGTGATCCACTTAAGGGAAACTTGCTGCTGTTCTACAAACCTCTGCTCTTGGAGGCCCAACACTGTCTACAAGAATAGAAGCACCCGTAGACATCAATGATACACCTATTTCCTAATATGAAGTTGCTGAGTACGCTCGTACTCATTCCCTCCCATTTGAACCCCCTTCTTAGATCAAGGCACCAAAGGAGAAACTACTGTGGAACTCGAAGACAAAGGAGTCAACTGCAACAAGATGAAGAATCCAGTCAAAGAAGTCAATGGAGTCAACTTCTGCATCAGCTATAATGGAAACCTAGATTTGCAATAAAAGGGAACCTTTCCCTAATCCTAGCACCTAAGTAGCTAGATTTCTATAGCAAGCCAAGTAGCTCTTAAACTTGAGTTAGCAATAAGTTAGACTACAAGTCGTTCTTCTGGAGCTTTATTTGAAGTTTTACCTCACTGTAAAGTAGGAGGCTGTGTTGATCTTCACGTAAACAATTTGTGTATCCTTCTATAGACATGCCTTGGACTCGCATATGTTTCTGTTGTACCACTCTGAGGGATGTAATATGAGTGGAACGGTGTTTCACTTGTGTTATCTCAACGACTTGTGTACTACACCATGCAGTGGTACGCTGGGTCACCACGGTCTGGGGGCGGAACTTCCGGTCCTGCCGGGCGGAACTTCCGGTCGCAACAGATCTACGGGCTGTTCGTCAATTTGGGCGGAAATCCGGGGCGAAAATCTTCGAATTCGCGGAAAATTTGGCACTAGAGGGTGTGGAAAGGTGGGAGAGTTGTAGATCAACACCAAAGACAAGTTTCTATTGGATCAAAACCACCAAAAACTCAACAAATCGCGAGATCCAACCAAGGCCAATGGCATCGATGATTTCTATTTGCACCAAGGATTCTTGTTTAAAGCTAACAAACTTTGTATACCGGAGTCTTCTCTTCGTAAGTTGCTTTTGCAAGAGTCACATGGTGGTGGTCTTATGGGACACTTTGGGCGAGAGAAGACGCTCTCCATGCTATCTACCCATTACTATTGGCCAAGAATGAAGCGAGATGTGGAGCGCCTATGCAACCGTTGCACGACATGCTTACAAGCTAAGTCTACCACCAACTCTTACGGTCTTTACACACCGTTGCCTATTCCTTATGCTCCTTGGTCTGATATAAGCATGGACTTTGTACTAGGATTGCCTCGAACCAAATATGGTCATGATTCCATTTTTGTTGTGGTTGATAGATTCTCCAAAATGGCCCATTTTATACCATGCTCCCGAACGGATGATGCTTCACATATTGCCTCCTTGTTTTTTTAGGGAAATTGTGAGACTCCACGGTGTACCAAGAAGCATTGTCTCGGACCGAGATGTCAAATTCATGAGCTACCTTTGGAAGACACTAATGGCCAAGTTCAACGTCAAGCTTTTGTTCTCATCATCCTCACATCCACAAACCGATGGGCGAACCGAAGTGGTGAACCGAAGCCTCTCCACACTACTACGAGTCCTTGTCAAGAAGAATTTGAAATCATGGGAAGATTGCATCCTGCATGCGGAGTTCGCCTACAACCGCGCCAAGCACTCTACAACAATGAGAAGTCCCTTCATGGTTGTATATGGGTTTGAACCACCTACGGCGATCGACCTACTTCCTCTTCCGCTACATGAGCAAGTAAACATGAACATCGACAAGCGAGCCCAATACATGAAGAAGCTACATGAAGATACAGGGGCAACAATCGAGGAACAAGTCCTTCGTCAAGCCACTAGACTCAACATGAAGAAGAAGGCAAGGATCTTCAAGGAAGGAGACTTAGTGTGGTTACACCTTCGCAAAGACCGCTTCCCTCAAGAACGAAACTCCAAGCTCAAGCCCCAAGGCGATGGTCGCTTCAAGGTCCTCAAGCGCATCAACGACAACGCCTACGTCATCGACATACCAACATCCAAGTACTTGGTGAGCAACACATTCAATGTGTCCGACCTCTCACCATATCATGAAGTTGAAGAGAACATGGAGTCGAGGACGACTCTTTCTCAAGGGGGGGGAGGGGAGATGATGTAGCCCTACCCAACGACGACACTACATCAAGATCGACAAGCCCTCCTCGTGGCCCAATGACACGAGCTCGAGCCCAAGCCATACACCAAGAGGTGAATTCGCTCCTTTCCACATATGCATTTGATACCTCATTGGATGGCATGCTACTTCCTGCAAATACCTTGTGTTCAATCAGGTACATCGATCAAGACGCAAGCCATGGAGACCAAGCCAATGGAGAGGGAGCTGAAAATGAAGAAGATGGAGACCCAGTGCTCCAGCCGGAACTTCCGCCCCCAAGGACCGGAACTTCCGGCCAGATGCCTCCCAGATGCCCTCCAACGCCCAGGAAAGAGAATCCAGCCGGAACTTCCGCCCCGAGCGTCCGGAACTTCCGCCGACCAGAACTTCCGCCCCAGTTCCGAAAATGCACCAAAACGCCCCGAGATGTTACTGCAAGGAAATCGGTCGTTTTCGGAACTAGGCCGGAAGTTGGCCGGAAGTACCGCCCCGACCGGAACTTCCGCCCCCCCAGGACCGGAACTTCCGCCCAGATGCCTCCCAGATGCTGTCCAGCCCCCGGTGAAGGGAATCCAGCCGGAACTTCCGCCCCGAGCGACCGGAACTTCCGCCTGCGCGACTTTCAGCACAAACATCACTTTTCAGCATGTAACTTACCCCTTCGCCCCACCAACTACAAATAGCCTTGTTGGCTCAGATCTGAGATTCAGACTTGTTGAGATTAAACCTGAGCTTTGCTCTTGCCCCCCATGTGGGAAACCCTACCATAGATCCTAGATATTGTATCACTCGATCTCCTTGTCGAACCTTTGTGATCTCTTTGGTGACTTCTATCAGTTGCTGGTCTTTTTCTTGCACTTCTATCTTTTGGTATTTTGCTTGCACTTCTATCAACCTTGGTCTTTTCACCCTTCTAGATCTCTCGGGTTCGATTCGTCGATGCTGAAAAGTGATGTTTGTGCTGAAAGTCGCGCAGGCGGAAGTTTCGGTCGCTCGGGGCGGAACATCCGGCTGGATTCCCTGCACTAGGGGCTGGGCAGCATCGGGGAGGCATTTGGGCGGAAGTTCCGGTCCTGGGGGCGGAAGTTCCGGTCGGGGCGGTACTTCCGGCCAACTTCCGGCCTAGTTCCGAAAACGACCGATTTCCTTGCAGTAACACCCCGGGGCGTTTTGGCGCATTTTCGGAACTGGGGCGGAACTTGGGCGGAAGTTCCGGTCGCTCGGGGCGGAAGTTTCGGCTGGATTCTCTTTCCTGGGCGCTGGAGGGCACCTGGGAGGCATCTGGCTGAAAGTTCCGGTCCTTGGGGGTGGAAGTTCCGGCTGGAGCGCTGGGTCTCCATCTTCTTCATTTTCAGCTCCCTCTCCATTGGCTTGGTCTCCATGGCTTGTGTCTTGATCGATTACCTGATTGAACACAAGGTATTTGCATGAAGTAGCATACCATCCAATGAGGTATCAAATGCATACGTGGAAAGGAGCGAATTCACCTCTTGGTGTATGGCTTGGTCTCGAGCTCGTGTCATTGGGCCACGAGGAGAGCTTGTCGGTCTTGATGTAGTGTCGTTGTTGGGTAGGGCTACATCAAGCATGTTCATTTTATACGAACTGTGTGTTTGAGCCTTTGAGGGATGGCACAAGAAAAGGTGGTTTCCATTCTGTACGAACCGTAAACAGAACAACGGGAACTCATAATGTAGGCTACATTCAGAAATTTAGATAGTGTGGAGTGATTTGTTTAAAAAAAAATCAGAATTATCATGCCTCACTAACTTCACTACGGTTGATGTTCTCTCCGTACTAGCATAACATTATCCTAGAAGTGTGGTTTAACATGCTGAGACACATGATTCATCCGTAAACAACAATTATGCATTTGGTTTGATGTATCAAGCATTGATAAGAGATTAAGAGGACTAACCTGGCTTCACTGTGAGCAACAATGGTGAATCGCGCAGCGGCCTGTTATCCCCATAAACCTGGACCAAGAAGTCCCCGGCAAGAATGGGCACGAACTCGAGGCTGAGGCGCCCGTCTGCTGTCCAGCCATTGTACTGAAAATCCAAGAACTCGACGGCCGTTCCGTTCAGGTAGGACCCCGACACCCTGAAGTACCCGTCGCTAGGCGGCATGCCGTCGGCTTCACGCGGGACGTCGTTGCCGAAGGAGTCCCTGGGGACGACCGAAACGAAGGCCTTGGAGCCGGCGACGATGTAGCCGGTGAAGTACATCCAGGAGGCCAGGGAGGCGGACGGGTACAGGTCCCTGGTGGCGACCGTGTAGTAGAGCGTGGAGACGCCGATGGCGAAGCGCTCCTCCTCGAGGACCGCCACGAGGAAGCCGAAGAAGGGGGCGGTCTCGTCGCTGCTGAAGAAGCACCTGACTCCAACCAAGGGGGATTCGAGGCAGCCGCCACCTGATCTCGCATCATCGCCACCGGATCCGTGAAAAATGTCGAAAAAATTGAATCTTTCTCACGGATCCAGACTTGGTGTGGAGATGGAGATGTTCTAGATATGGCGGAGAGGAGGAGAAGGGGACGGGGATGGCGACGCGTGGTGGTAAGGCGAGTCGGAGAGGAGGAGGATGAGAAGGGTACGGGTAGGGGAGCGGCGGCGACGGGACGCCGGCGACGGGAAAGAGTCGCCACTGCGAGGAGTGGATGGGGACTGCAGACGTAGACGCGAGGAGTGGATGGGGATGCAGGGACGTGGTTGTGACTCGGGTCAGCGGCGGGGCCGGGCGGGTAGATAGTAGAAAGCGATAGGGGGTTTTGCGCAAGATTACGGGTGAGTTAATTAGAAAGGAACGGAGGGAGTATATGATATTTATGTATGATACTATCTCTAGAGTGGGTAGTATCATAGAGTAGCACTCCCTCCGTCTCAGTTTACTAGTCTTCCATGTATCCCTAGGTCGCCAATTTTACATATATAATTTAAATTATATAATAAAAAATTATATCGTTAGAAAATAGAAAATCTAAACTTTCTAATGATATTTTTTATAATATATAACTAATTCTAATGATATAATTTTTATAACATATAACTAATGCTAATTTGATTAAATTTGCGACCTAGGGATATGCGCACGTCTAATAAACTGTGAGAGAGGGAGTATCATAACCATGCTATATTTATTGCTTTTTAGAATCTCAATGTAAATTTGTGTACAAGGTTTGTTTGGCATTAAATTTTCTTGTGATATGCGCTATGATACATTATCCACCTATGTTACTCTAATCTTTTCTCTCCTCCTGAATTAGCTGCCACATCATTATTTTTGTGGAACCAATATGCATAATAATAGCTATAATACTAGTAATATGGCTAGTCTTAGGCATCTTGGTCTCTAAAAGGAAGACCAACTGCTTACTTCTTGAACTGCTTCAGATTGGCCCAACCCCCGGCAATTCAGACTCAGTACATTCATTAGTACTAGCGGACTACACACCAACTCTAATGCGGCTGTAGAGGCACTATAGGGGCGTGCTGGTGAAGATGCTCTTAACAACACGAGTGTGTCTCAACGCAATTACTACTGAAGCTTGAAGGGAGAGATTAACGCCAAAGATTTGGCACACACCCTGGTTAAGCTGTCTCATTTTCTAGGACGATTCCGTCTTCTTGGGGAGACTACCATTTTATTTTGTTCCTATTAATTATATTAACTTTACTAGTTTTTTGTAATCTTGTAGATTATAGGATTGCATCGTGAGTCGTATTAGTCATGAGTTACAACATGAGTTGTGGTTGAGATTTGTTCATTCACATATTAGATTGCAAGTGAAAAATTCGCTAGACCAGTGAATTGCTTTGATTCGTGCAGTTACGCATTTTACCGTGGATTGCAATTGCAACTGATATTCGATGACATCACCCAACTAAGAATTATATTGTATGAACTATTATCTGTGTCAAAATTTGTTGTACTAGAGAGAGATCTATAATATCTATAAAGTTCATCCCCACTAACGTGCATTTAATGTTTGCAAGCTCAAATATGGTGAAGCCACGTCACCTACATTATTCCTGAACGTCGGATTTTAGATGTACGGCTGTCCTTCTCTATCTACCGACTGGACCAGTACTCACCTCATGTGGCTTCGACCGCTGATCCCATGGTGCCGATTATTCACCTCTTACGTTGCAATTACTCCCCCAATAACTAGATTACCCTCTTCCTCTTCACCTTCTACATTCTGGATCCCGATCCTCTCCTACACACTACTGTTTGCAAACGAAACTGATGGACTTTCATCTCCTTAATCTTCCGCATCGAGAATCTGCTGAGTGTTCTGGAGGGTTCCTCTCCAATTTAAATATCGCAGCTGCATCGTTTCCGTCCTCCCCACCTGGTGCTCATGCCTGGGATTTTCTTTGTTCCCGTGCCCCCGATATTTGAAGACCATCAGTTCGTGCCTCAGCTCGAGAGCCTATGTACCCATCCTCTTAACACCTGAAGCCTGCCCTTGCTTGAGAGCCTATGTACCCATCCTCTAACACCTGAAGCCTGCCCTTGCTTGAGATTCAACGAATTCGCCTAAAAGAGACCGCTTGATTGGACGAACATGAAGTCCCATCGGCCGACACTCATCTCCTGCTGGTACTGGCCGAGATGGCTGAGACACATCTGCAACACTCCTGGTCACCCGGCACCTGTTTCAGTCCACTTTTTGTATCAGGTTCTTGCCGATATCCCCTTACCCAATCTTTCTCTACTACGATGTTTACTGACAAAGTATGCTGCACTTTGCCTCATAATCATTTTTGCCGTTGCTTCCTTCAGTTGATTAGGTTTACCACTGCTTCCTTGATAAGGTTGGTTAGTGCGAACATACAAGAAAAGGAGCCAAATCCTTACAAGTCGGAGGCGAGTTGAACCCCATCAATCTTACCTTGGATGTGATAACTGTCAATCTCAGCGTCGTCTTTTAGTCTCAGCCATTGCTCAACATCAGCCAGCGCACCCAAATTCAGAAGGTTTCTCGTGTATTGCATTTCCTTTCAGAATGCGTTCCACACCGACATGCTCCACATAAATTATTTATTACTTATGTCACAATCAATTGCCTTTGCCTTTGTAATAGGTCAAAGCCAACTTCAAGATCAACATGGAACCGGTTGCTCATGGCAGTTGTTTGATTATCTCAACATTTTACATGATTTTAGAAACTACTGTATTGAGACTATTATTAATTATGTGGAAAACGCTAAATAGTTATGTCAGTTTTCTTCGCTGATTACAAACTATTCATCTAATATTTCCGCGGCAACGCGCGGGGTGTCAACTAGTTAATAAGATAGAGACGCCCCC
>NC_061508.1:192189321-192250557 GCF_022539505.1 Lolium rigidum
AGGGTATTGTTTTCCCTTGCTACCATAACGAAAGTAATGGTACTTAGTAAGGTATCTACAATAGGCATGGTCATGGTGATTTATTCCTACGAATGGATTAGACTCATTTAGTCCGTCCAATCATGGCTTCTAGTTTATGCTAGTTATCGTCCTTTTGGTTTCTTTAGGTTCCAGGAAAGGAATCTTTCTAATAATCTTTAGTTTTTGTATGGTAAAACTCCTTCGGTCTTTAGCCTCCTTAAGCTTTGATTGTCCTTTGACATCTTTTTCATCCACTTCATTATATTAGACTTACTTGAGCTCTTTTACTTCTGAGTAATTATCAATTACCCACTCAAGTTAGAGTCTAACCCTTACTTCCTCGAGATATGAACCTCAGCTTCTGGTCTGACATCCTCCTGAAGGTACTATTATATGGATACTTCCTAACAATCTTATAAAAGTAAGGTCGGACTTCCTCTCAGTTCAGACCTTTTTCTTCGTTTATCATACTACAAATCTTATCTTAATGCTTCTTATGCCACCTTCATCTCCTCCTTGGAGTTTACTAATGATCTTCAAACTTCCTTTCTTCTAATCATTAAACTCCAAGGTTAGAAGATTAGTCTTGGTCTAGCTTATAGTTTGTACTTTTCTAGAGTCTCACGAAGAATTCTTTGTGGTGTATCCACACAATTGTGGATATCCATTGTGAATCCTCCAACTAAATATTACCAGCTACGGGATACCAGATGCGGAATCCCTCTTTCCTTTAGGGTGAAAGAATGATTAAGCTGTGGACTATCTGTTACCAGTTGCAGACTATCTAACACGAGATGTGGCTTACTTGATATCAGTTGTGGACTATTTTATGGTTCTAGTCAATATCTACCTACCAGCTGTGGCTACTTTTACAGTTTTAGTTAAGATATACCTCACTTCACATACTTTCTCTTCATGATTATCCTATATCAGCTGCGGTTTAATTATACCAGCTGCGACTTCACTTGTCTATTTTCCTTCTTCTAGGGTTTGTTTTGCAAGATAACCACTTGTTGCTACTATGAAGATAGTATCGTAAGTGACTCTACTTGCAATCCCTTCTTCCATAATGAATATGGCTCCACTTCTACTGCTCCATATTACTATTTTTCTCACTTTCATAGTACTGCCATGGTGAAGTACTCCTTGATTGAGGATAAAAGCGAGTTTTGATTGGTCCTTCCTTCAGATTGTTGTGGTTACTTCCCAGAACTTTACTTCCTTCTTCCAGTGAACCTTTATCTTGTCTTCAAAATCTTCAGAATTCGTCACTTCCTCACACGAATACCTTTACCCTCTAGATCTATAACATCAAGTAAGAGCTTGATATTGCAACATGCATTTGCATATCAAAGTCAAACTTTATGTATGGATATAGTCAAATAATGAAAATCCAATAAAATCCAAGAAGATCCAGCTTTGTGATTATAATACACATCCTTATATAGTTGGGTAAGACATCCCTAAACATCAGGCTCAGATGTGTAGTATATAACACCACATAAGATAGGTTTAGGTTGTTATACTTAGCACATATATATAGATTCCTACTATTTGTCTCAATATTTACCTCGATTCTCAATTGCAATCAAATAAACTTGAGGAAATTGGTCCAGGGTAGTTGTGGTTGACCTAATTTCCTTGGAAAGTGCTAACTTACCTTCCATTTTGTGGCTAACTAACCTCACATTATCTCTTGAGACTATATCATAACTACTCTAAACACATGATTGTTAGAGTATATCACATATAACTCCAGGGTTTCTCTATAAACTATGCTCCAATAAAGCCTTCTTCAGACTATGGACTATGGTTCTAACATACTTGGCACAGTTGCTAGGATTTTAAGACCTGAGTTATTGAACTATTCCCTAAATCCTACTCCTCATCAGGCTCCTGTCAATTCACTTATGATTTTCTACTCCATCACATCATGACTCTCAAGTGAATCATATATGATTACCAACTCTACCATGAAAAGCAAACTTATATAACTCTTATCACTCTTCCTTACATCCCATGATTGACTCATCATAGGTATATGCTACTACATATAACTTATCTCCCATACTCAACATCAGTCATTTGACATTTTAAATGGCTTTTATTTAATCATACTTGTATTGGTATACTTCTTCCAATAGGATATCTTCCTTATGGTTGTATCCTCTCTTTGGACTACCATGTATTGTATACCAACTGTGGTCTACTACCACCCATTATCTTATACTCCATTGGTGTTCTACTAATTTGGAATGAAGCAAGTTAACTAACTAACCTTACTTGAGAAAGATAGATAAGAAAGGTTGACTCAAGTGTGTCAGGATTATTCTCAAGTGAATACCCATCTCAAGTCAAAAGAATGGTTGGTTTAACTAAGACAACTTCCTATAGACACTACCAAACCTATAGGTCTCCTCTAAAGGGTTTTAATCCTATGGTCAAAGCATTTGCTCTGATACCAGCTGTGGTGACCCAGCGTACCATTGCATGGTGTAGTACACAAGTCGTTGACATAACACAAGTGAAACACCGTTCCATTCATATTACATCCCTCAGAGTGGTACAACAGAAACATATGCGAGTCCAAGGCATGTCTATAGAAGGATACACAAATTGTTTACAGAAGATCAACACAGCCTCCTACTTTACAGTGAGGTAAAACTTCAAATAAAGCTCCAGAAGAACGACTCGTAGTCTAACTTATTGCTAACTCAAGTTTAAGAGCTACTTGGCTTGCTATAGAAATCTAGCTACTTAGGTGCTAGGATTAGGGAAAGGTTCCCTTTTATTGCTAATCTAGGTTTCCATTATAGCTGATGCAGAAGTTGACTCCATTGACTTCTTTGACTGGATTCTTCATCTTGTTGCAGTTGACTCCTTTGTCTTCGAGTTCCACAGTAGTTTCTCCTTTGGTGCCTTGATCTAAGAAGGGGGTTCAAATGGGAGGGAATGAGTACGAGCATACTCAACAACTTCATATTAGGAAATAGGTGTATCATGCACTAGCTTTTTTTTTGAGAAACACAGTACAAACGCAGGCGCTCACATACACGCGCATACACTCACCCCTATGAACGCACACACGCACACCCTACCCCTATGAGCACCTCCGGAAGACCGAGCCGGCGGATTGGATCTTGAAATTGACGAAGTCACCACGAGCGCCTCGCCGTCGACGGGAACGTCGCCTCCCACTCGAAAGAATATTCCGCCTTTATGAGACACACAGATGTCAAACCCGGGGTTTGAACTCTGGTGGGCTGGGGGTACAACCACCCTCCTAACCACCCAACCTCAGGTTGGTTCTCAATATCATGCACTAGCTACAGCCATAGACCAGAAAGTCATAGGCGAATGCAAGTTTTCATAAACATTTCTTCAAAAGGTTTATTTTATTCTGAAAACTATGCCCGTTAGTCTTCACAGGTTGACCAGAACTTCATGGAGTTCCTTTCCTGCCGCGTTCGTAGTTCCCTTCCCAGAACAGGGAGTGACAGCCACAATTTGATACACTCTGCAGAGGTGCGTTACTTTACCCATAAGAGACCTTATCCTTGTTGCCAACCGGGCACGTGATTCCGTCCACACTTCCTTGGTGTGGGGCCCAGTATAAGATCCAAGCCTACACTGCCTTCTCCGCGACCCTGCAGACCCACCCTTTTGTAAGTCTGTCCTCTCCTATATCTATGGGTAGACCGACCCAGGCCTTTGTTCACACCTATACCATTAAGGTAGACCGTGCTGAACAACTCATGTGCCCTGTCCTATACACCATAGATAGACCGATCTGGACAACCCTTACAATCCTTCATAGACCAATAATAAGTCTACCCTCTCCTGTATCTAATGGTAGACCGTGATAGACCACATGTCCCCACCTTTACCAAAGATAGACCGATATGGGCAACCCTTATCACCAGTCCGTTGGCATGCGAGAGGGAAAAGATACAGCTGGCTTCCCTTGCGCCATTATAGATCTTATGGTTAACGCGATATGTACGGCGCTAGAATCACTGGACGGCATTGGTACTTAGTCCTAGATGAGTAGTACCCTTGCAATGGAACCTCCACCAATCAATACATACCATGGTTCCATTGCCCACCACATAGTCATATTCATAATTGTAAAATAATACTTTGCTTTTCAATGCAAGAGTGATAAGTATAGTACTTTGCATATAATTTGATAAAAATAATCAAATGACATGAGCAAGCGATGAACTTGCCTTTCTTGACTGCAAGATTATGCAGGCAAAAGCTTCGATACGTGATAACTCCAAATTCTGAAATACCATCATTGTCCGGTAAGGACAATGTTTAAAGAACTGGCAAAAATGCTATATAATGCATAGTATGAGATGCAATCGTCCCGAGCGTAACCTAATCTCGATGATTTAAGATGTATAAGTTGTAAAGATTTCTTTAGGGTGTGTTGCACTTTTAGGAGGGTTCTCAAACAAGGTTCTTATTAGGGTTTGGTAAGTTGAATAGCATAAACAAGTGATATAATGCATCATAAGAATCATGCACACAAAGGAATGGTGATTGCATAACAAATCAAGAGTAGTTGTCAGTTTAAAGTTTAACATGACATGGGTGATGATATTATATTATACTTCAAAAGAATAACTTTTGAAGAACAGGTTAAATAAGAACAGGAACTACTATAAATATGAGCTATGGCTTCTAGGGTTTACTATTGGGATTCATCATTAGGGACTAGTTTGTTCTTAAGTAAAATGGGTCTACAAGTAACAATTATTGGTAGATTTATAACTATGGTTTCTCCTAGACATTATATCAAAGGATGGTTCAAGGTAATGCTATGAGTTAGGTGTACTATAACTTCCTATTTGTTTTACTAAGGAATCACTAACGGTTTCTAAGCTAAGTGGTTTATTACTTTCTAAGTAGGCTTTAGTGGGATAGGAGCATGTTATGTGCATTACTACACAAAATTGGTGTTAGGGTTCATCACTAGGATTCTACTAGGGTTTGATGGTTGAGGTTGGTTCTATTGGTATGGTATATAGGAGTGGTGATCAATGGTACTAATCCAATTAACAAGTTAGAGTTTGCATCTAGGTGGCATTAGTGGATCATATAGGTGTTAACCAAAAATAAAGACATGAGATGATGGTCTCATGTGAATTGTACCTATTTTTATTTTAGTGGATCATGAGTATGGACTCATTGGTTGTTTATTAAGGTTCTACATGTAAAGGTGAAGTGGATATGATCACATGGGCTAAACCCCTAGGATTTTAGGATTGAAACAATTTATGATGAACACATAAAATAATGGGTTCAAGGTCTTACTTATATTAGAACTAGGGTTTCTAATTATGGTACAACTCTTGAAATGATAATTGGTAATAGAGATGTCGTCACTAATTACTTTGAAACAAATTAATAATGGTTTTAGCATTTTATTATTTTCACAAGAATTAATAATTAGGGTAACTCCTATTTAGGTTTAATTAAAACTAGGGTTTAACAATTGTTATTAGGTTTTAGAATAATTAACTTGTTAACTAAAGTTGTTTAAGTAAACAAGTTTTGGAATTACCAAAATAATATTAGCCTTTAGTATTTTCTTGATTTATTATCATTTAAAGAAAATAGAAAATAGCAATTTCCAAATTAGGGTTATTGAATTATCACTAATATTTAAGTGGATCCAATTATGATAAATAAAACTAATCTTAATATTTTATTTAGTTAATAAATAGCTAATATTTAATTTTTTTGAAACTCCAATAATTATTGAATCTCAATTGGTTTTAAAACAAATGAGAAAGGCATATTTAATAAAGTTAAAAATAATTAATTTTTTTATTTTGACATAAATTTTATTTTATATTTTATTTGAATAGAGTTTATTTTTGTGAGCATTTTGATATATTATTTATATTTTTCTGAGCTAAAATGAATTTTATCTATTTCTACAAAGTTTTAGTTATTTTCTGGATTTTTAATTTAAACAGGAAACACTATTTATACCGATTCATACCCTAGCCACTGCGACTGACGAGTGGGGCCGTTGACTAGGTTAGTTGCCACGATGGCAACGACCAGTCAACATGCATCTGGGACCCCACCGCCACGTCAGCTACGACGACGACTTGACGCCGGCGGCCAGTAGACGACGGCGCCGCCGATTTAGGGCCTCTCGGGATGCGTGGCTTACACTAATCGATTCCCCTTGACCTACTGAGCATTATGGTGGTGACGGATTACCGAAAGGCTCACCGGAGCATCACCGGCAACCATGTCCTGCGGCGGCGCACTCCGGTGAATGATCAAATTCGAGCTACAGAGCATGCGGGGATGTGCTAGGGGGCTTAGAAGATGCGCATGCTCACCCTCGACGCGTGGAGATGCTCGCCGGTGAAGACGGTGCACGACAACGAGCTCCACCTCGCCGATACCTCCGCAGTACACCGAAAGGGAATTTTAAAATTAGCTCGATACCAAGCTCCCCTTGGATGATTGACTCCACATCGATGATCCTTGAGTCCAGGCGCTTCTCCTGGACTACCTAATCGAGCTTGGGGTGGCCTCCTCCGTCGAGTTCTTGATTGACTCCGGCGAGATGCTATGGAAGATAGCAAGAGATAGAGAGGGATAGAGAAGAAATGGATGGGCGGTGAAGCTTTAGGGTTTCCAGGAGATGCTCCAGACATATTTATAGAGCTGGATGGGAGCTAGTTCGTCATCTCACCGTCGGTGACGGCGGAGATGCTGCGGCTGTTTTGACACGGCCAACGGGCACGAATCGGGACGCATTTAGGATCAGACGGACGTGAAGAGGATTGGACGCGGTTCTGAGATGATGGGCAATGTCCAGGACATCCTTATCATCGACGAGGGACGTGGCTGGCGAGCTCATCGCGGTGTCGCTCACAGAGAAGAAGACGACGATGGTTTTCTTCTGTTCGGTACCGATTCACTGCGTGGGCTGGTATTGGGTGGCTTGGGCTGAGTTGATGGGCTAGCGTGGAGATGGTTGTTGGGCTGCTGCGTTTGCTGAGGTCCACCAGGGTAAGTCCTACTCTCTTCTATTTTCCTTTTCATTTTCTGTTTTTATTTTATGTTTTGAATTTTGTTATTTTAATTCAAATCTGATTTCTATTTTGTTCTGCAGGTGCTAAAATATTTGAGTATCAAGATAACTTGATACTATTGCTTACTGCATAGTGTTGCTTTTTAAATAACTATTTAATTTATGATTAGATTGATATTTTGTGAGGTTTAATGAAAATAGACATGGACCTATGTTTTTATTTTAGTTCCTTTTAATTTAGGAACCAAATGTATTTAGTTGATTTGAATTTTATAACCTAGGCATAATGACCACATTATATTTTGCTAGTGCTAAACAATAGTGATTATTCACATATAGTTTAATTATGGCTAGAGTTTAAAATAAGTGGTAATGAGAATGGGGTGAGTTTATGATTTTATGTGTATAATAGTTCTTAGGGTTTAAGAAGAATGGTGATAATACAATCACCAAATGGCATTTAGTCTAGATCTATAGCTTGGGTTATACTTGTGATCCATGGTGCACATGTTAGGACATATTATTTTATGTGGATTGAATCCTATGTGAAAAGGTTTAGGGTTTTGGTAATGTTTACTAGTTGAATTAAAATAGGCATGAGGCATGGCAGGATTCTTTTCATGATCCCAAGTGATACTTGGATTCAAATGTGGTCTAGGGTTTTAGTTGGAATTACCCATGTGATACACAAGCTAGAATTGGTTATAAGCCTAAGCTTTGATTATGTTTTATTGGCTAGCTAGGGTTACTCCTCCATACAAGGCATGAGGATTGGTCTGGGGTTAACTACTAGTGATATACTTATTATTTTATGTGATAGATGAGATCTACTGATCATATGATTTAACTTATCATCTATACCTACAAGTTATGATCATGCATTAGACAAGATCCACTCATTCCTCACTAATCCCTCTTTAATATTCCTCTCATCACACTCATCCTAGATTCTTAGGGTTTATAATTAATACCAAGTTGTGATGATTATGGAATTGGTTTCCTAAGGTATTGCTATTGGAATAGGGTTCTCACCTCCAAGATTAAATATTGACTTGAACAACTAGGATTAGTACTTCTCTAATATTTTTTGTATGATCATGGCTATGGTTAGTATTATAACTTCTCTCACTTCTCAATGTCTTGGAGTATCCTAAATTCCTACTCAAGAGATGATGACATGATCCTCTAAATATATATGGTTTGCCTAGAAATTCTACCTTGGTATCTTCTGTAGCTTGTTCTTCGGAAATCTTAATAAACCTGCATCTTGTGGTATGCCTCCACCTCCTAGCTTCTTCATCTTGATCCTAGCTAATTCACATGGAGTGGCTCTATGTGTTTGTTCCCATGTATCATGGTACTTGATGATCAAATGGATGAAGGATGTGGCTCTATTTATAGGCTTGGGCAAGCTCTAGTATCATGACACATAGGTGGTGACTCTTGTTTTGGTTTGATGAGTAAGGTGCTTGGTTGTCATGCCCTCATCCATAGCAATCCTTTGAGCATGAGGTGGCTTAGCTTGGAAAGCAAGTCATGTAGATATTTTCATCCTATGTGGCATGACCATTATCCTCTCATATGATTTATTCTTGGATAGCCAAGTGGCATTTGTTACTAAATATCTTGTGAATGCTTTTATACTTGTGGATAGTGCACCATATCATGTATGATTGGATTTATGTTATAATATTGGTCAAAAGGTCAAGGTTGAGGGTTATTTCTCAAATTTGGATAGTTGGTGTTTGATTTCACCAAGGCATGATAATGTAAACAGATTTAGTTTTATGATATTCCATATGTTTAATAAGTTATGATTTAAATAAGAATTTGTGGCTTTTATGCACTTTAGACCCTGTGGTTTACCTTATTTGGTAATAAGTTTAGAAGTGAATTAAATTACTCACAAAGGTAGTTGCTAACTTTTAAGTGTTAATAAGTTAGGGATTGATTCTTAAAGAATGTGTTGTTGTAAATCTAATTCCATTTGATCTAATCCATAGATCAAATCATCTCTACCCAAAACAAGGTTTTAGCAAAGATCACGGTGAAGTTTATAGCGCTTGACTTGATGATGTACTTCAATTCCAGCAAGTCAAGTGAAACTTCGATTCATCGTGGTAAGTTTTATTTGAAAGCGCGAAAATTCCCCGGATTTTCTATGCATGAATGCAATGCACACTTTGGTGTTCTCTCATTTTGTAGCCTCTAAACCTGGGATATTACACAGACACCGGAAAGTTCCGCCTGGCCGAAATTTTCACAGCTAACTTCGTTTTTCGCATTGGTACTACCCCTTTTGTGTTTGGACTTCGGTTTGAGTGCCATTTCAGCTACCACAAAGCTTCCGCAACATCGACAACGACGACGGCACCCCGAGGATCCAAGCGGTTCATTTGACACCTTCCACCACCATAGCAAGTTCAAGATCGTCGGCCACCATCATCAAGTGGTATAACTTGCCCTTTACTTGTAGCTCTAGCCTCCTTTGCGTACCTTTCCCATCGAGAGTAGCTTTCTAGTGTTGCGAAGCATTGCGCAAGCGTCCCGACCGTGAGGGTGTGCGTGTGTTGAGCAAAGCTAAGAAGCAAGCTCGTTGTGAAAAGATAAGCACAAGAAGTGTGACATACTTACATAGATAGTAGTATCCTTACATAGTGAGAAAAAGAAACAAAAATACAAAAAGAAAAAGAGTGTGAGTGACACCTATACACAAAAGAGTCCAAAACTTATAAGCAAAAGAGAGAAAAGAGAAGAGAGGCGTCTTGCGCAAATCTTGTTGCTTCTCAATTTTGCAACCAAGCCACGGTCTCTCTTGCGTTAGCGTGACACCGAGCAAATAGTCTTCGTTAGGACCAATTTTGTTCGTGCTCATTTTCCTTGGTCGCACTAACCCATTTTGTCCCACGCGTGTGTTCCACCTTGTGTATGTTGGAGATATGCCCAAGAGGCAATAATAAATTAGTTATTGTTATTTCTTAGTGTTCATGATAAATGTTTACATCCCATGCTATAATTGTATTAACCGAAACATTGATACATGTGTGTTATGTAAATAACAAGGAGTCCCTAGTAAGCCTCTTGTATAACTAGCTTGATGATTAATAGATGATCATGGTTTCGTGATCATGAACATTGGATGTTGTTAATAAGCTACCGGATGAAGACGAGCGGCCGCTGCCAGATGAAGATGAGTTGCCGCTGCCGGATGAAGGAGTGTGACGAGCAGCGTGGCGAACTGCAGGCTGGCGAGCTTGAATAAGGGAAGGCGGGCGGCGGAGCCAATCTGAGGCAAGCGGTTCTCCAGGAGGGTGTCGACAAGGAGGAGGCGGAGGCGGGTGGCGGAGCTGTCGCTTCGGTAGCTGTCGAGCAGGAGGGGCCCGAGGAGAAGCAGGTGGAGGAGGTTGTCGAGCAGGAGGGGGCCGAGGAGAAGCTGGGCGGAGGCGGGTGGCGGTACTACCGCTCCAGCAGCTGTCGAGCAGGAGGTGGGCGAAGAGAACCAGGCGAAGGCGTGTGGTGGAGCTGCCGCTCCAGCAGCTGTCGAGCAGGAGTTGGGCGAGGAGAACCATGCGGAGGTGCCTGGTGGAGCTGCCGCTCCAGCAGCTGTCGAGCAGGAGCTGCGCGAGGAGAACCAGGCACAGGCGCGTGGTGGAGCTGCCGCTCCAGCAGGGTGGAGAGCATGGCGCTGCTCCGGAGGTGTTGGATCGATCGATCGATCCAGCTGACCAGTACTAGGATCGATCGATCGATTCCTGGGCGGAGAATGGATCCGGATCTGACCGATCAGATCTGAGAGTTTCTTTTGTTATGTTTTGAAATATGCAGGATTGGACTGTAAAATGATATTTGTGAAACATTTTTCTCCCCCAAGTTAATTAAAAAGGGACGGAGGGAGTAGTTCTACCTGGATTCAGGATACTACTTTTATTTTGGAAAATCAAATAGTTTTAGGGTTTATTTTGAGATGTCTCCAAGTGGATCTCCCATATAACAATACCCACGAGTCCCCGCCGTGCTTCTCGACGCCGTTCAGTCTTCCTCGCTTTTGACCCCGTCGATCTCTAGTCCCCTCCTTCCGTCGTCGTCTTCGCTCGCAAGGAGCATCAGACAATGGCGGACGAGACGTACGTCACGTATGTCGACTTTGAGGGGCACGGCATCAAGACCACCGTCACGTCCTCCGGCACAGCCGTCAAGCGCTGGCTCCGGGAGATCCGCTACATGTACCGCTGGGTCTATCACAAGCTCATCGTCGGCCTGGACGTGGAGTGGCGCCCCAGCTACAGCAGCGTGCAGAACCCGGCGGCGCTCCTGCAGCTCTGCGTCGGCCGCCGCTGCCTCATCTTCCAGCTCCTCCACGCCGACTACATCCCCGACGACCTGGAGGATTTCCTAGCCGACCCCGGCTTCCGCTTCGTCGGCGTCGGCGTGCAGGAGGACGCCAACCGCCTCGACAATGACCACCGCCTCCGGGTGGCCACCACCGTCGACCTGCGCGGCCTCGCGGCGGACGGGATGCAAATGCCCTGGCTCCGTCAGGCCGGGCTCAAGGGCATCGCGAGCGCCGTCATGGGGGCCAACATCGAGAAGCCACAGAAGGTGAGGGTGGGCCCGTGGGACGCCTACGAGCTATCGGACGAGCAGATCAACTACGCCTGCATCGACGCCTTCGTATCTTTCGAGGTCGGCCGGAAGCTGCTCACCGGCGACTACTAGCCGGCGATGGAGATGTCTGATCGAGGTGATGGCCGTATCTCTCACTAGTGCGTTCAGATTTGGGTCCGTTTCAACGTCAGAGAAATCCGTATGTCTAGTTGCGTTTCAAACCCCCGCCTCCTCCTCCTGTTCTCTGTTGCTTTTAGATTGCTTGAGTTCCTGTAGAGAAGATTCAGGGCATCGTATCTTATGAATCCACAGGTGTGCTGCATCCGTGTATTTACGTGCCTTCGTTCTTATGAATCCACAAGATTCAGCTTCATGTTTTTTGTTTCATCAGCCCAGATTTACGTGCCTTCGTTCCGTTTGTATTCGCACATAAAAAACAAGATGAACACTCGAGAATTTAGTACAGTACTTATTCTATCTTACAATAGGATGCCTCTAATATTTAGATAAAATTAAGTTTCTCAAAGTTTGATCAACTTTTTAGAAAAAAGTATCAACATTTATGATCCAAATTAATATTTTAGAACCATCATAAAATATATTTTCATATTATGTGCAATTTAAAATTTTGGATGTTATATTTTTGGTATATACTTGCTCAATCTTTTAAAAGTTTAACTTTGACCAAAAACTATGCATCCTAATTTGGAAAGGAGGAAATATTGTATTAAAAGACGGCGTCGTATCTTATGCATCCACAGGATTCGTGTATCCCTGCATCCAAAACAATTATGACCAGTTGATCCTAATCGTAGCGTTTAGAGATGCTTTGTTATGGTTTTCTAAAAACACGCCCACTACCTCCCACCTAGCACTGCAAATTTGCACATGCACCCCTGTCGCACCAGACGCACAAGCCCACGTCGTACCCCACGATCAATTGGAGTTGCAGGTATCGACCTCCATGGCGGCGATCCAGAGCTAGATTGCAAGACATGGAAAGAATTCATAGGACGGCCGGAACTCAGACCAAACACAGGATCACGGCACTTGTTGGATTTCGCCGGATCTTATAGGACGGCTCTCGCCGTGCACTTTCCGGCGAGGTACGTACTTACAGCTGATTCAATCTTGTTCTGATACTTCCAGCTAGCCACGGAAACCTTATTGATTAGAATTTCCTGCATATTCTACTGGGAGTCTGGGACTATCATGCGCTTTAATAAAACAGCAGCCACAAACATATTCTGACCTGCATAAGCAGATTGAATTGCATCAGTAGTATTTATCAACTGAAATAAAACTATAAATTGCTTCAGTCGTAATTTATGAACTGAAGTAAAACTTTATATATTGCTTTAGTCGTAATTTATCAACTGAAGTAAAACATTATAAATTCCATCAGTAGTATTTTATCAACTGAAATAAAACTTCATGAATTGCTTCAGCAGTATCTTATGAGCCGAAACTTTATGAATATTGTTTAGTATACCAACAGAATTAGAACTTTATGAATATATGCCTATTTGTGCAGCAATGGAATCTAGCAATATATTGCAAATGCAAATGAACGGGGAAAGATTTAGCACACCCATTAAGAAAGCAAGTGTTCCTCTCTCTGTAAGTCAATCGTGTTCCCTCACCATGGATATATTCAGTTCAACCATTTATAAATGAATATGCTTACTGATTCATTGTTATATGTTGAAGTGTTCATCTTTTATACCTGAATGTGAAGATAATTTGAAGCCTAAAGTAGGGATGATATTTGAGGGACTAGAGGTTGTGGAGAAGTTCTACAAGAATTATGCACATGAATCTGGTTTTGGAGTTCGTGTTGGACAACAAAAGAAGTTAGTAAATGAGGTAGTTCGCACTAAACGATACATGTGTAACAAGGAAGGATTCAAGTCTGAGAAGGCTAAAGAGGTAGTTGATCCATCAAAGAAAAGGCGTAAGAACACAGCGACAAGATGTGGTTGTGATGCACACATCTTTGTGAAGCTGTGTGGTAATGATACATACAGGATAGAATCATTGGTTGAGCACCACAGTCATGGTCTTGTGTCACCTGATAAGCGTCATTTGATAAGATCAAATCGTCAAGTTAGTGAGCGGGCAAAGAATGCATTGTACACATGCCACAAAGCAAGCATAGGCACATGCCAGGCATACAGGCTCCTCCAAGTCAGTGAGGGTGGGATTGACGGTGTTGGATGCACAAAGAGAGACTTTCAAAACTATTATCGTGATCTCAGGTATAAAATAAGGAACGCAAATGCTCAAATGTTTGCTGCCCAACTAGCTAGAAAGCAAGAAGTTAATTCAGCCTTCTTCTATGATTTTGAAGCGAGTGATGAAGGAAATTTGAAGTATGTGTTCTGGGCAGATGCTACAAGTAGGAAGAACTACAAACATTTCGGTCGTGTGGCCTCGTTTGACTCTACATACACTACAAACCAGTATAACATGATATTTGCACCATTTACAGGGGTTAACCATCATTTACAAAGTGTGTTTTTTGGTGCTGCGTTCTTATTAAATGAGAGGGAGGAGTCACATGTATGGTTGTTTAAGACCTTCCTGAAGGCAATGGGAGGCGAAGCGCCAGGACTCATAATAACCGACGAAGCTTGTAGCATTACAAATGCAATTGTTATAGTTTTCCCAGGCATCATACATAGATTGTGCATGTGGCATATAATGGATAAACTTCCAGAGAAAGTTTGTCCGGTGATCAGGGAAGAACCTGAATTTTGGAAGAGGATGAACGCATGTGTATGGGGTTCAGAAACCCCAGCTGAGTTTGAGTCAGAGTGGAATTCCGTAATTTCAGACTTTGGTTTGGAAGATAATGAGTGGTTTACAAAAAAGGTTCAGCCTTCGCGAGTCATGGATCCCAGCCTACTTTATGGATATATCACTGGCAGGCATTCTCCGAACAACTTCAAGGTCGGAAAGTGCGAATTCATTTTTTAACCGTTTCATTCATCGCAAGCTCACCCTTGTTGAGTTCTGGCTAAGGTTTGATATAGCATTAGAATGCCAACGCCAAGAGGAGTTGATTGCAGACAACTCAAGCATCCATAGGACCCCTCAACTAGTGACACCGTGGGCAATTGAGAAACAAGGCAGTGAAGTATTCACATATGAGGTGTTTGAGAAATTTTAGAAACAAATTATTGCTGCCAGGGACCATTGTTGTGTTCAAAGCATTGCACAACATGAGGGAATAAAAATAGTGACATTTGGAACAGGTGCTAGTAAGGTAAGGGAGGTCCGCCGTGACATCGAAACCATGATAGCTAACTGTTCATGCAAGTTATTTGAGTCCCATGGAATTCCGTGCCGCCATATTATCCAAGTAATGAGGATGGAAAATCAACAAGAGCTTCCAACCTTCTATATTATGGAAAGATGGCAGAAAAGGCGTAAAAGGTACAAGAAAAAAATCATAACCATCACTCCTCTTGCTTTGTTGAAAATCGTACGACTGACATTTCTTTCTTTCTAGAGAAAGTGTTTACGATGTTCAAGGTAATCTTCTAGAAGAGAAGCCCGCTGACTCCTTGGATGCAGCTGCAAGGAAGAAGATTTTAACAGTACGCAACAAGTTGGAAGATCTAATCCAAACAGCCAAACAATCATATGAAGGCATGGACTTTTTATTACCAAGTGTGTTGAGCATTGAGGAGCCTTTGAGCCAAAAGGTTCCTGCTGCAGTCAAGCACACTAGACAAGAGGAATATGAGGCATTTATTGGTTGCAACATTCCTACTGAAGTTAACATACACCCGCCAAATGATGTCCATTCGGTGGGGAGAAGTAAAAGAATAAAGAGAGGAAAGGAGATGAATGGGGAAGAACAAAAAAAAAAGAATAAAGAAGCCAAGGCCGAGGTCGCGCGCATGTGCAGGACGTGCAATACATTAGGGTTTCATGATAGTCGCAAGTGCCCAAGCAAAAATAGTCAAGGAAAAGAAATGAATGTGCAAGAAATTCATACAAATGGTGCATCATGAAAGCTGCAACTCTTGCAAGAAAAACAATTGCTTATCAATATTACTATTTTAGTTAGTATATGAAATGTCTTTATGTAATGGATTATAATTTTTATTTTGTCCAGCTGTTTATCTTAGGTCGGCAGATTCAATGTATTGCAAGTTTCTATCAGGTTTTGAAGCACCTCATCTGTCCCAAAGACCTGTAAAAGTAAAAACTGAAAAAATAACAACTTGCCTTGTTTGCCGCAGCTTTAACAGCACACCGAGCCTCTCGAATAGCACGAAGGTTTTTGCTTTTGTGAGCGGCGCCGTATCTTATAAATCCGGCTCCTTCCTGCACCCATGCATCCACCTGAGATGTTTTAAATCTCTGTTTACAATGTTGTCCTGTTAGATAGCAGCAACATGCTAGGATACTAAACTGAAAACAGAACATACTATGTTCAGACCTCACAATTCCGAAGGAGAACTTTATTTATGAACATCACGAATGTGTTTACAATCTGTTCCTGCAACATACATCATCCATGCCCTTGTTTCTAATAGAAGCCGCTAACTCGAACTTCAGGAACTAAATCACACAAGAATCTAATTTCTATGTAAATGGTAGTACATTATCTAGAGACATCTGAGGCCTTTTCTGGATTGGTGACACCATAGAAGCACAGCGCTATTTGCCAAGCCAACAAGTTGTAAACCATTCATACATAAGTAAAACCATCATGCAATCTAGAGATCCATTGCCTCCGCTTCGAGAACTCAACTAGCATAGACCAACACCTCACCATCATCATTCATCACAAACTGCAGTTAAATTGGTGTCGAAATTCAGTTAAAACTCACATATTCAGAAGCAAATTGGTACCCAAATTCAGGTCGTCACCTGCAGGGCCGATGAGATGCCGCTAGGTCTGAAGGCGAGCTCGGCCACGTATATATCTCTCCGTCCCTCGCACCCTCCACCGGATAAACCTCGCCTTGCTACCTTCTATGTCGGAGGCGCCCTTCAGCGGATCTGCCAGCAGCAGCTCGCCGCCATGGCTGACGGTGAAGCCGAGGCTCCTGTAGAGCATGTCCGAGGCGGCAGTGGAGAGTCAGCATGTCGAAAGAGGGCCGGCCTGCAAGTCGCGCACGCGGAAGAAATTGAGGAGGACAGCGGCCTTGGTCTCGTCGCCCTTGGTCGGCAGAAGGGGAAAACGAAGAACGTGTGGGGATTCAGAGATTAGGGAGTTAGGACGCTTAGGGCTTTTTTTGCAAAATTGTACTTTGGTTAAATCCAGAATCGGGGGTGTTATTGTAAAGTTATCATCAACTCAACGTGAGGCACATGATGTTGATCGTTCGGCACAAACGCGTCGGATGCATGGGTGCAGGAAGGGGCCGGATTCATAAGATACGGCGCCTTAAAAGACCTTTAATGGACGATTCAATCTTGAACTCAGACGAACGCCAAACGCCCGTACCGCTAGTATATGTTGCAGCCGTTACTGGGAAAAGTCCCGTTTGAACCTGGGTGCATGTGAACCCTAGTTGGAAATGCATTTTCCAAATGTTAAAAAATTCTGAAATAAAAATTTATCTACCACAGTATGATAATTTGCGTACATCTACCACAATTTAAAACAATTTATCTCAAAATCTCCAGGATACATATTTTTCGCAAAGAAACCACCTATCTAAAGTGACACCATGACAAGAAGTATTTTTTGCGAGACCCGTTGTAAGTGATGACATGGCACTAGATCCACTCATCGTTTAACTCATCCTTCAAAGTAGACATGAGACCCACATGTCGCCTATGCCTCTCTTTTTTGCCAATCCCCTCCTCGTTACCTCGTGACTCTCCTTCCCCCATTATCGACAGCATGCATCTCCTACTACTAGCACAACTAGGAAAATGCCTATCACCGGCGCACCTATTTTTCTTATCATCAGCGCACCAGCATACGCCGACGAGAACAGGCCGGTGGTAACAGCTTATTGCAGGCGCACCAACTGGTGCGCCGGCGGTAACACAATTTATTGCCGGCGCACCAACATGGCGCGCCGACGGTAATGTTTTTCGAAATTCAAAAAAAAAAGCCGACCTAGATCTAGATCTAGATCGGGCTCGTGCTCGAAAACCATGGCCGTGGGCCGCCGTGTTGTCTTCGCACCGGTGTAGGAGGTGGAGGAGGAGGAGGCCGGAGGTGCGGTGTAGGTGGAGGAGGAGGAGGGGGAAGAGGAGGAGGAGGAGTGATGAGGGAAAGAGGCCATTTCCCATATATACTATAGCGCCACCGCACCACTATGCCCACGCGTCGGCGGTATTTGTTTTTAAAATTTTCACCAAAATCTTAAACCTTAGTTAAAAACTCTGTTTTCCTTTTCGATATTTAGGAATTTTGAAAAACACTAAACGCCAGAGAATAACCATTTCCACTCCTATCTCCTGGTCTCCATGGAAGTTGTGTTGAATATATAAGCAAATATCCATATGAAATAATCCGTACAAGTAATTGATAAATCATGAATATGAAAATAACAAATAAACCAATCGTGCAGACCAGTAAGGTAGATGAACAGATCACATCTAAACAAGACAAACCGATCACATCTATCACAGAAAGTAGAAGAAGAAACTCTAACAGAAACTGAAAGAGAAACGACAAGATCACATACTTCGCAGCAGCGTCGTTGTCGCCCATGTTGAGGTTGCCGAAGAAGTCGCTGAGGTCCGGGAAGAAGTTGTCGGTGTGGAGGAACTCTTCGTCCGATGATGACATCGTGATGCCAGTAGTCGCGCCGGAGCGCTCCCCAAAAACCTGATTGCCCCTCACCCGTACAGATTCACGAGAGGCAGGGTTCCGGAGGCCTACTGTCTCGGCAGTCGATGAACGCCGACAGACGGGATGAGGAAGACAAAGGCGGCGGCGCAATGAATTGGAAACAGGTAGGCGCGTATGCGTCTAGAAGTGGAGGCTAGGGTTGCGCAGGGTCTTATCTAGTGCGGTTCGGGAAGGTCGTGGGGCGCGACCGACGTCCGAGTGGGCACAGCCACGATCCAGAAAAACCGGAAGGCAAAATGGCTGAGTAACGCGTCCGTTAATGACTCAAAATTAAGCGAAATAATTTCCCAAACGGCAAAACAAAAGATAGGCTCTCAGTTCGGCTCAATCCCACAACCCACGGCGCGTCGTGACGAACGAGCGAGCGAGGAGGAGGAGGAGGAGGAGTGCGCGAGGGCTCTCTTGTTCTCACTCACATACAAGTGCTAGAACATCCCACCTGATAAACCACTCCAACTCTCTCCCAACTAGCAATGTGGGACTAAACTTTAGCCCCCACTAGTGCTGCCACTGATTTTTGAAATGGGCCATGTGAGTTTCAGAATTTGATAATGAGACATGGGCCAAAGGCCAAATGCCCAAAAATTCCAGCAATCCCCCACAAACTCTCATTGGCACATCTCATCAATAAGTTTCCAGAACATTATTTTGTATACCGGTATGTCGTGGAGACTGTTAAGTTAAACTTTCACTTTAAAGCTTCATATTACACTAGATTGCAACTTGGATAGTGGACTATGCCTTGAACTACAAGTCTTCTGGGCACTAGTTTCATACAAAGCCTAGACCGATACTAGGCTGCCGCGAGGCTTCCTCGCGGTTTGGAGCTTATACGTCATACTCCAGGGCCTTTCATGAGTTTACTAGAGAGCACCCAACTCTCATAGATTGCGACGTTTAACAATCAGACTCATATAGGTGTGTTCTTCAAAAGATGTTCTGTAGGACAACATCTCTGCTAAAATAAGCCACTTAGAACACATTAACATAATTATCAACCTGGCATGCAGATTAGGAGAGTACTGCATCTTACGGAGTGGTAAAATTGCTATAAGGATATATACTCTCCTCCCAGCTAACCAACAGCTTGTCTCCCAGCTCTAATTCACGAGATCTCCGATCACATAGAGTGGGTTACCACTGTGGGCAGCTCATAATGTGGGTCTCATACCCATCCCCCTCGATGCATTTTCTATCACATTTCGTGATAGTCCCTTTGTGAAGGGGTCAGCCAGGTTTCTAGACGTATGGATATAATCCAACGCTATAACTCTGGAGTTTCTCATTTTCCTGACAGTTTTCAGTCTCCTCTTCACATGCCTTGATAACTTCATATTATCCTTAGAACTGTTTACTTTGATTATCACAGTTTGATTATCACGGTTCATAGGAATAGCGGGTATTGGTTTCTCAACCACAGGTAAGTCCATCAAGAGCTCACGAAGCCACTCTGCTTCAACAGTGGTTGTGTCTAATGTTGTTAGTTCTGCTTCCATAATTGACCTTATAATGATGGTCTTCTTGCAAGACTTCCAGGAAACAGCGCCACCTCCAAGTGTAAACAAATAACTACTTGTGGCCTTAGTATCATCAGCATCAGATATCCAATTTTTATCACTATAACCCTCAAGTACCCTTGGATACCCAGTATAGTGAATGACATAACTCGCAGTGCCTTTCAAATAGCGCAAAACTCTCTCAAGAGCATGCCAATGAACATCTCCAGGTCTAGACACAAAACGGCTGAGTTTACTTACAGTAAAGGAAATGCCAGGCCTCGTGGCGCTATTTGATGACGACGTCGTGATGCCAGTAGAGCACTCCCCAAAAATCTAATTGCCCCTCACCCGTGCAGATTCACGAGAGGCAGGGTTCCAGAGGCCTACTGTCCCGGCAGTCGGTGCACGTCGACGGACGGGATGAGGAAGACAAAGACGACGACGCAATGAACTGGAAACATGTAGTCGCGTATGCGTCTATAAGTGGCGGATAGGGTTGCGCAGGGTCTTATGTAGTGCGGTTCAGGAAGGTCGTGGGGCACGGCCCACGTCCGAGTCGGCACAGCCACGATCCAGAAAAACCGGAAGGCAAAACGGCTGAGTAACGCGTTCGTTAATGACTCAAAATTAATGTGAAATAATTTTACAAACGGCAAAACAAAAGATAGGCTCTCGGCTCGGCTCAATCCAACAACCCACGGCGCGTCGTGATGAACGAACGAGGAGGAGGAGGAGGAGGAGTGCGCGATTCTCACTCACATACAAGTGCTAGAACAGCCCACCTTATAAATCACTCCAACTCTCTCCCAACTAGCAATGTGGAACTAAATTTTAGCCCCTACTAGTGTTGTCACTCATTTTTAGAATGGGTCATGTGAGTTTCCGAATTTGATAATGAGCCATGAGCCAAATGCTTCTAGCAAGTTGTACCTGCAAGCGGCGATGGAGGACAGGATAGTCGACAAGATGAACTAGGAATCCCGGTAGTGAAATTGATAGAGGGGGGGGGGGGGGTAGAGGGAAGCATAGGAGCACATAGGTAGCGAGGTAACCGCCTTGCAGAGGCTGACGAGGCGGCAATGTCGCGCACACTAACGTCGTCTAGTCTTCTCCGCAACATTGTGCGAAAAAATAAAGAAAACATAGAAGGAATAGAATAAACAGTAGCATCTAACGTAGATCTGCTCCAACTGTTATCACGGTGCCATGTCAGCCTGACCATGGGTTCCACCATTCAGAGACTTCGTTAACTAGCATAAAACGACGTCACGCTATCACTTTGGACAGGTGGTTATTTGCGAGAAGAAAAAAATGAAAACCGGTGGTTTTGAGATAATTTGTTCCGAATTATGGTGGTTTTATGCACTTTGCGCTATTTCACATTGTTTGTCATTCATTTAAGTTATGCATAGAGAACTTTTCAACTGTTGCAAATGTACTCAAAAGGCTACGGAATTTCATATATAGATCGAATGTAGGTATATAGATGGAATAGAAATAAACTTGAAAAATATTCCTTGAAAATGTGAGAAGATTGACCACACTTGGGCCTACTGATTGGATGTCAAATTTCTCATGTATCTCCTTTCTTTTTTCTTGTAATATATCCATAATATAATACGCTAGAAGAGTTTACTTCAACTTGCATGTTGAAAAAGAATTCAAGGGTTCGTTTGATAGAATTGCTACAAAATTTAGGATTTTGTTGTAGATTTCGAAAACAAAGTAAGTTGGTCTTTTAAGTGCATGCCAATCGATTGAAGTTGTGACTTTGCAGGAGCAACTAGCGACTATATTCGAATTGACGCTGAAACAGATTCACGGACTCTCTTATGTTACCCTTGAACAAGCGATACGCCTACTACTCCTCGGAGCTAGCAGTTGGCATGTCAATCATGTTCAAAAATGTCAACACGATTAGCTTCTTAGGTGAGGTGGCGCATAGCCCTCACGGCGGTGTCCTCCGCTGGGTCCTCCGATATCCGTCAGCTCAAGTGGTGGAGGCGGAGCGGGGCGGAATTGGTCAGCCCCATCTCGCATGGAGGTTGCCGGTGACGGTCAGAGGAGGCAAGGGGAAATGGAGGTTTACTCCATCCGAGGCCTTGCGGCCGCCTTAAGTAGGGGCTTCGCTGGCCGGGATGAAGTATCCCCCATCCAAAATCGTGATGCAAGCTGAAATGGTAGATAATTATCTCGATCTTGTTTCTTACTTTGCATAGTAGATAATTATCCCGATCTCTTTAGTTAATGCTCTCGGTCTTGTTTCTTACTTTGCATAGTAGATAATTATCCGGATCTCTTTAGTTAATTATCGTCTAAACTAGTTAATTCTCTCGATCTTGTTTCTTACGTTGCATAGTAGATAATTATCCCGATCTCTTTAGTTTTCTTCACCAAGCGGGTAATCCAAACGAGGAGATCGCTCCGTTAAAACATTGTGCCTGAATGCAGCATGAAGTCACATGGGATTTACTTTTGTTTGCTTTGTGTTTTAGTCGTAAGAGATGAATGCTATAGTACATAAGTAGAAATAGTTACGGAGTACAAGAAGTTTGCACCGTCAGCCGTTGTGAACAACAGCGACAGAGGTTTAAACCCGTCTCCAAATACCCACCCTCTATCCTACGCCTACTCTCAAATCAAAAACACCATTAACACCTCTCCTAGTGATAGTCCAAAGCTTGAACTCATTGCAAATTTGGCTTGAGAGCTGCTCTCATATTCCCAAACACCCAGACATTTCTGTTTTTCCATAGACTCCTGCTTCCAAGAATGACTAGCGCGCCGAAGTTTCCTCGAGTCTTCTTGCTGAAATCCTGTCTAGCTCTTTGCCGCCAAGACTCAAGTCTGCACGTAGACCTGGGCGCTGCAATAGCAATGTTCAGATTGGAGAAGGTTTGAACCAAAACCTGTCTCGCATGCACACATTGTGTGAAGATGTGGTCCGCCTTGTCCTCGTCTTGTAAGGTGTGTTTGGTAGCCCGGGCCAATGAAAAATTGCAATCCGCCCTCATACAAGTTGGCTCCATCTTGGTTGGGCTCAGATTTTCTTATGTGTTTGGTGTCTCGGGCCAAGGAAGACATGCTGAGTGTGTCACTTGTTTGGCAGGTTGTGTGTGGTGAGCCTAGCTGAGAGGTTGAAAATTTGCACAAAGCCTCTGCATACCAAAATGAAACATAATCACGTCCCTATATATAAAATAAAAAGCGATCGGGTCCGTGTAAATAGAAAATAAAAGCAATCGGGTCCCTGGAAACGCAATCGGGTCCTTGATACGTCTCCAACGTATGGATAATTTCTTATGTTCCATGCTTGTTTTATGACAATACCTACATGTTTTATACACACTTTATGTCATATTTATGCATTTTCCGGAACTAACCTATTAACGAGATGCCGAAGTGTCAGTTCCTGTTTTCTGCTGTTTTTGGTTTCAGAAATTCTAGTAAGGAAATATTCTCGGAATTGGACGAAATCAACGCCCAGCATCTTATAATTCCACGAAGCTTCCAGAACACCGAAGACGGGCCAGAGGAGAGGCCCAGGGCCACCACACATGGTGGCGGCGCGGCCCAGGGGGGCGCCCCCTGTTGTGTGGCTGCCCCGTAGCCCCTCCGACTCCGACTCTCCGCCTATAAAAGCCTTCCTGACCTAAAAACCTCGGAAGAATAAGCCACGATACGAGAAAAGTTCCAGAGCCGCCGCCATCGCGAAGCCAAGATCTGGGGAGACAGAAGTCTCTGTTCCGGCACGCCGCCGGGACGGGGAAGTGCCCCCGGAAGGCATCTCCGTCGACACCACCGCCATCTTCATCGCCGCTGCTGTCTCCCATGAGGAGGGAGTAGTTCTCCCTCGAGGCTAAGGGCTGTACCGGTAGCTATGTGGTTAATCTCTCTCTCCCATGTACTTCAATACAATGATCTCATGGGCTGCCTTACATGATTGAGATCCATATGATGAGCTTTGTATCACTATCAATCTATGTGCTACTGTAGTGATGTTATTAAAGTACTATATTCCTCCTCCATGATGTAATGGTGACAGTGTGTGCATCATGTAGTACGTGGCGTAGTTTATGATTGTAATCTCTTGTAGATTATGGAGTTAACTATTACTATGATAGTATTGATGTGATCTATTCCTCCTTTCATAGTCTGTCGGTGACGGTGTGCATGCTATGTTAGTACTCGATATAATTGCGTTGGTCTATCATGCACTCTAAGGTTATTTAAATATGAACATCGAATGTTGTGGAGCTTATTAACTCCGGCATTGAGGTGCTCTTGTAGCCCTACACAATTAATTGTGTTCATCATCCAACAAGAGAGTGTAGAGTGGTTTTATTATGTGATCAATGTTGAGAGTGTCCACTAGTGAAAGTATGATCCCTAGGCCTTGTTTCCGAATAGAAAAGTTACACCACAAAGATTCCTATCTCCCACGTCAACTGCAAGCCAGCAAGCTATCTTCTGGTGCCATTGCCGGGGAGGTCACCGTTTATTTACTGTTCTACTGCATGTTTACTCGCTGCCATATTTTATTCAGATTGCTATTATCACTCATATTCATCCATATTACTTGTATTTCAGTATCTCTTCGCCGAACTAGTGCACCTATACATCTGACAAGTGTATTAGGTGTGTTGGGGACACAAGAGACTTCTTGTATCGTGATTGCGGTGGTTGCTTGAGAGGGATATCTTTGACCTCTTCCTCCCTGAGTTCGATAAACCTTGGGTGATTCACTTAAGGGAAACTTGTTGTTGTTCTACAAACCTCTGCTCTTGGAGGCCCAACACTGTCTACAGGAAAAGAAGTGTGAGTGGACATCAAGCTATTTTCTGGCGCCGTTGCCGGGGAGGAAAGGTAAACGGTACTCACACTCCGGATCCCGGCAACTAAGCTATTTTCTGGGTGAGTGCTCGAAGCTATTTCCTTTAGATCCTGCAATTGCATCTTTTTGTTTCTTGTTTTTATTTTCACTAGTTAGGCATAATGGAAAGCAACTATGAGCTTTTTAATCTATTTCCTGAGTTAAGACATGGATTGTTTGATGCGAAAATTAAAAAACCTATGGAACCTTATTTGCATGCTAGTAGCAATGATATTAGTATGAACGCTTTGAACACCATTGTTGCTAATGATATGGAAAATTCTAAGCTTGGGGAAGCTGGTTTTGATGAGCAAGATATTTTTAGTCCCCCAAGCATGGAGGAGAAAATTTTCTTTGATGATACTTTGCCTCCCATTTATGATGATTATAATGATAGTAGTCTTTTGGTGCCGCCTACTATGGAGAGTAAAATTTATTATGATTGTACTATGCCTCCTACACTTGATGAGAATAATAATGATAGCTACTTTGTTGAATTTGCTCCCACTATAATTAATAAGAATGACTATGCTTATATTGGGAGTAGTAATAATTTTATGCATGAGACTCATGATAAGAATGTTTTAAGTGATGGGTATATTGTGGATTTCATCAATGATGCTACTGAAAGTTATTATGAGAGAGGGAAACATGGTTATATGCATCTTAATAATATTAAGTTTCCCCTCTTTATGTTGAAAATCTTGAAGTTACTCGTGTTTTATCTTCCTACGCTTGTCACTTTGTTCTTCATGAATTTCTTTATTTACAAGATTCCTTTCCATAGAAAGTGGGTTAGGCTTAAATGTGTTTTGAATTTGATTTTTGATGCTCTCTTTTGCTTCAACTCTTATTTCTTGCGAGTGCATCATTAAAATCACCGAGCCCATCTTAATGGCTATAAAGAAAGCACTTCTTGGGAGATAACCCATGTTTTTATTTTACTACAGCAATTTTGTTATATATTTGTGTCTTGAAAGTTGTTACTACTGTAGCAACCTCTCCTTATCTTTATTTTATTGCATTGTTGTGCCAAGTAAAGTCTTTGATAGTAAAGATGATACTAGATTTGGATTACTGCGCAGAAACAAATTTCTGTCTGTCACGAATTTGGGCAGGGTTCTCTGTAGGTAACTCAGAAAAATCTGCCAATTTACGTGAGTGATCCTCAGATATGTACGCAACTTTCATTCAATTTGAGAATTTTCATCTGAGCAAGTCCAGTGCCTCTAAAAAATTCGTCTTTACGGACTGTTCTGTTTTGACAAATTCTACCTTTTATTTCGCATTGCTTCTTTTGCTATGTTGGATGGATTTCTTTGTTCCATTAACGTTCAGTAGCTTTGGGCAATGTCCAGAAGTGTTAAGAATGATTGTGTCACCTCTGAACATGTGATTTTTTTATTATGCACTAACCCTCTAATGAGTTTGTTTTGAGTTTGGTGTGGAGGAAGTTTTCAAGGGTCAAGAGAGGAGGATGATACAATATGATCAAGAAGAATGAAAAGTCTAAGCTTGGGGATGCCCCCGTGGTTCATCCCTGCATATTTCAAGAAGACTCAAGCATCTAAGCTTGGGGATGCCCAAGGCATCCCCTTCTTCATCAACAATTTATTAGGTTTTTTCTATTGAAACTATATTTTTATTCCATCACATCTTATGTACTTTACTTGGAGCGTTTGTGTGTTTTATTTTAGTTTTGTTATTTTCATTCTCTGAATAAGTTCATGCTTGTGTGGGAGAGAGACACGCTCCGCTGGTTCATATGAACACATGTGTTCTTAGCTTTACTTTTAATGTTCATGGTGAAGGTTGAAATTGCTTCGTCAATTGTTATATGGTTGGAAACAGGAAATGCTACATGTGGTAATTGGTATAATGTCCTGAATAATTTGATACTTGGCAATTGTTGTGCTCATATAGATCATGTTTAAGCTCTTGCATCATATACTTTGCACCTATTAGTGAAGAAATACTGTAGAGCTTGTTGACATTTGGTTTGCATGATTGGTCTCTCTAAAGTCTAGATATTTTCTAGTAAGGGTTTGAACAACAAGGAAGACAGTGTAGAGTCTTATAATGCTTGCAATTTGTTCTTATGTGAGTTTTGCTGTACCGGTTCATACTTGTGTTTGCTTCAAACAACCTTGCTAGCCTAAGCCTTGTATTGAGAGAGATTACTTCTCATGCTCCAATATCCTTGAGCCAAAAACTATGTCATTTGTGTCCACCATACCTACCTATTACATGGTATTTCTCTGCCATTCCAAAGTAAATTGCTTGAGTGCTACCTTTAAAATTCCATTATTTATCTTTGCAATATATAGCTCTTGGGAAAAAATAGCTTAAAAACTATTGTGGTATTGAATATGTACTTATGTATCTTATTTCTTATTAAGTTGCTTGTTGAGCGATAACCATGTTCCTGGGGACGCCATCAAGGCTTTGTTGAATATCATGTGAGTTGCTATGCATGTTCGTCTTGTCTGAAGTAAGGGTGATTTATCATGAGTTGAATGGTTTGAGCGTGCATATTGTTAGAGAAGAACATTGGGCCGCTAACTAAAGCCATGATCCATGGTGGAAGTTTCAGTTTTGGACAATAATCCCCAATCTCTTATGAGAATATTATTTGTTGTTCAATGCTTATGCATTAAAGAGGAGCCCATTATCTGTTGTCTATGTTGTCCCGGTATGGATGTCTAAGTTGAGAATAATCAAAAGCGAGAAATCCAATGCGAGCTTTCTCCTTAGACCTTTGTACGAAGCTGCATAGAGGTACCCCTTTGTGATACTTGGTTAAAACATATGTTATGCGATGATAATCCATGTAAATCCAAGCTAATTAGGACAAGGTGCGGGCACTATTGGTAATATATGCATGAGGCTTGCAACTTGTAGGATATCTTATACATAACACATATGCTTTATTACTACCGTTGACAAAATTGTTTCTATGTTTTTAAAATAAAAGCTCTAGCACAAATATAGCAACCATGCTTCCCTCTTCGAAGGGCCATTCTTCTACTTTTATGTTGAGTCAGTTTACCTACTTCTTTCTGTCTTAGAAGAAAACATTTGTGTTAACTGTGCATTGATTCTTACATACTTGCATATTTGCATTCATCATATTACTTTGCATTGACAACTATCCATGAGATATACATGTTACAAGTTGAAAGCAACCGCTGAAACTTATATCTTCCTTTGTGTTGCTTCAATGCCTTTACTATTGCTTTATGAGTTAACTCTTATGCAAGACTTATTGATGCTTGTCTTGAAAGTATTATTCATGAAAAGTCTTTGCTATATGGTTCAGTTGTTTACTCATTGTCTTTACCATTGCTTTGAATCACTGCATTCATTTCATATGCTTTACAATAGTATGATCAAGATTATGTTGGTAGCATGTCACTTCAGAAATTATCTTTGTTATCGTTTACCTACTCGAGGACGAGTAGGAACTAAGCTTGGGGATGCTGATACGTCTCCAACGTATCGATAATTTCTTATGTTCCATGCTTGTTTTATGACAATACCTACATGTTTTATACACACTTTATGTCATATTTATGCATTTTCCAGAACTAACCTATTAACGAGATGCCGAAGTGCCAGTTCCTGTTTTCTGCTGTTTTTAGTTTCAGAAATCCTAGTAAGGAAATATTTTTGGAATTGGACGAAATCAACGTCTAGTATCTTATAATTCCACGAAGCTTCCAGAACACCAAAGAGGGGCCAGAGGAGAGGCCCAGGGCCACCACACATGGTGGCGGCGCGGCCCAGGGGGGCCCCTGTTGTGTGGCTGCCCCGTAGCCCCTCCGACTCCGACTCTCCGCCTATAAAAGCCTTCCTGACCTAAAAACTTCGGAAGAATAAGCCACGATACAAGAAAAGTTCCAGAGCCGCCGCCATCGCGAAGCCAAGATCTGGGGGACAGAAGTCTCTGTTCCGGCACGCCGCCGGGACGGGGAAGTGCCCCCGGACGGCATCTCCATCGACACCACCGCCATCTTCATCGCCGCTGCTGTCTCCCATGAGGAGGGAGTAGTTCTCCCTCGAGGCTAAGGGCTGTACCGGTAGCTATGTGGTTAATCTCTCTCTCCCATGTACTTCAATACAATGATCTCATGAGCTGCCTTACATGATTGAGATCCATATGATGAGCTTTGTATCACTATCAATCTATGTGCTACTCTAGTGATGTTATTAAAGTGCTCTATTCCTCCTCCATGATGTAATGGTGACAGTGTGTGCATCATGTAGTACTTGGCGTAGTTTATGATTGTAATATCTTGTAGATTATGGAGTTAACTATTACTATGATAGTATTGATGTGATCTATTCCTCCTTTCATAGTCTGTCGGTGACGGTGTGCATGCTATGTTAGTACTCAGTATAATTGCGTTGGTCTATCCACTACAAGGAAAAGGGCTACCGCCGGCGAACCTAAAATGCCCATTGCCGGCGCACCACGAGCCCGCCGGTGCGAACGCGCCGGTGATAAATGGTCACTGCCGGCGCACCAGGCAGTGCGCCGGCGATAGATGGATACTGCCGGCGCACCTTCGACGCTTCGCCGGCAAAGAACCATTTTCACCGGCGCACCATCAGGTGCGCCGGCAGTAGTGCTTCCAGCACTGGCGCATGCCACGTGCGCCGGCAGTAGGTCATTTAGGTGCGCCGGCAATAAATTCGAAAATTCTTTTTTCAGCTTTTTTCCAGCATATTACAATACATATTTGATAGCAGTATATATTTACAACGCAGTTCATATTTATACAAGTATTACATGCAATATGAGAAGCACATAGAGAGCCAAGTTTCATTTCGGTATCGATACACAAATACGCAAGTCTCGTTTCGGAATGTTGATTCATACAACACATGTGCATATGCAACACCGAACGACGAAGTTTCACAAAGTTAGAAGTCTTGGTACATAGTCGTCACAAGTATCGTCATACACCTCACAATGTAGGTCCTAACCTAAACTACAATCACATAGAACATGACCAACATGGTCATGATGACCATCATCACGAAGGCCATGGTCTTCATCCGGTTCCTCCTCATGTCCCTCATCTCTCCCGCTAGATAACGGGCGTATCTTCCTTCCGCCTCCACCCTAGTGGGGTATCCCTTGTAGTTGTTGCCGCTGAAACGGTGCACCTGTCTCCGACAGTCCTCCCGAGCCGTCGTAGACTCCAGGAACCCTCCCCTTGTACACGACATATGCCGTCGGCATCTCCATTCACAAGACAAGTAAAACGTTAGTACCAATGCAATGAACAAGTGCCAACTCAAATAAGAGACAAGTAGTATGAACTAAATAGCATGTGCCTCATACTTTGTTGGTCGAAATAAATAATAACATACAGGGATGGGGTCGAGTGAGGCTAGGTAGGATGCACAATAGATTGATATTTGTGGCCATCACACCAAGCCTCACTGTCCCCACCCCGGAGTGTACAAGTGACCGAACATTTTAATCATCGGCCAATGCAATTAAGAAGTGCGAACTCAAATAGAAGACAAGTAGTACGAATTAAATAGCGTGCCTCATACTTTGTCGGTCGAACCAAATATTAACATCCAGGGATGGAGTCAGTGAGGCTAGGTAGGATTCACAATAGATTGATACTTGTGGCCGTCGCACCAAGGCTCACTGGCTCCACCCCCAAGTGTACGATTGACCGAACATTTTAATCATCGGCGAACTCCAAATACGAGGCAAGTAGTGGTCGAGTAAATGCAAATAATTATTAAGCTATGTACGCCATAATCTTGAAATATATAGCAAAGTAAATGAAACTACAGACACATGTTCACATGCACATTCATACAACTAAATAAAAGCAACTAGTCGATTCTATGGGAATATATAGCAATTATTACAGTACGGAAGTTCAAGGACATATCGTTCAAGCTTTAGCAAGTGTTCCCGTCGTAGGATCAGAGTTGTACGCCTAGGGGGAATGGACGGCAGCCCTCAAGCGAGTTGAACGGCCTCTCATCACGCGACATCTCCAAGCGGAGTTCTATCTCGTCATTAGGTGGTAGACCATAGCCGTAGAAGAACTCGCCGGACCTATTGTTGACATCCTCGTGTGATTATCGTGCAAATGAACTCGCTGGATGCGACCCCGGCTCTTTCTAATCTCTCATCGTGGGCATCCGCCATGTTTGCAAACCTGTTTCGAGATTCTCGGCAGCAACATGTCATCTGCGTACTTTATGTACTCCTGCATCTGAAGGATGGCGTACCACGCGTCCATCCCATTGTCGGGCGTCGACTGCCTGAGGCAGGGGAAGTTGGTTGTGTGGGTTAAGACCAAGCCTCCTCGGGATTTCCTCTCTACTTTGAGGGGGCTCTGCCTTGTTGGCGAAGCCGGTGAGAGCATCATTGAGAAGGGCCATGATGTGGGTGTAGTCTTTCTTGCGGTCCCTACCCGAGTCGAGATAGACCGCATGCGAGTGTTGCGGGTGCACGACGATGAGGGTGCGGAACTTGTCTCTCGCGGAAAACACACGGATTAACCTTTGGAAATGCAAATGGAGATATAGGATAGAATGGTGATGGGGGCTAGCGAGTGATTACTTACTCGGGGAAGTAAGGGATGAGAATGGCGCCCTTCTTAATGTTCGCCGGCATGAAATCCTCGACCTGCCGGGTGGCAATCGCGCGATCCCCGGCGTTGCAGATGGTGCTCTCCCGCATATAGAAGGGGTCCATTATCGCGATGGTCGGCGTCCCCTCCTTAACAATCTGGGAAGACAAGCTAAGAGCAACTAGGCGAACCACACTAAAGTGGAGCGCTTGCATGCGATAGATGCTGAAGATGTCGTTGAACCGGATGAAGCACAAGTCCGCGGGTACTTCTCGACGAAGTTCATGCCAGTTGGCACCTTCGCCACGAAGAGAGGGTAACCAGGATCTTTTGATTTGAGAAGAAGGTTCTCCACATGCAAGACAGTCTCATGCAAGCTCCTCATATTCGGGGTGAGTTTCTTCACGACATGCTCCGGCAGCATCGGTTGACACAAGTGATGCAGAGGTCGCCAATTGTTTGGCAACTTGTCAAGGAGTGGGACCTTGTCCTTGGATTTGGCCGCCGCCGCCTTGTCTTGGGCGTCCTTCTTATTTTTCCTCTTCCTCTTCTTGGGTTGTACTGATGGACCCTCCATCGCCGTAGTGGCCGTAGCACGGAGTGTGTTTGGGCTCAACATATTTTTGACGGCGGCGGTGGCGACCTCCTCAGGATTTTCCTCCTCAGCCGTTTCTTGAGAATCGAACGTGCCTTCTTGGAGCACACATATTTCAAGCCCGGCGCATCCTCATGGACAACTTGTGAAGACGTAGGAATATCCCATTGGAAGTTGTCGGGTTCGTATTCCTCGGCCTCCGGCGCAGCTCGGGCTGTTGTGGTGGGGCGCCGACCTCCGGCGCAGCTCGGCCGTTCGGTGGGGCGATGACCACGGGCGCCGCCGGGCCGTCGTGGAGGGACGCTGACATGTGGCGCCGCAAGGTGCTTGTCTTTGCTTGCCGTCGACCCCGAGTAGGTGTTGATCCGAATTAGGGTCTTCGGCCATAGCAGTACCCAACCCTTCGGTGGAGGCCAGATTCAACGGGCTATCGTCATCGGCACCATGCGGTTGATTAGGAGGAAACAAATCCTCATAGCCCGGTAACGCCCGATCCACTTCAACCCGGTAAACGTCATCCGCCATATCTCGTGTGTGCCACTTCTTATCCAGGGGCTGAAGGATGGACCCCTCGCGACGTCTTTGAGTTTGTCATTTACTCTCATCACGAAGGTGCATGGCGTTGAGAGCGCCTGCGAGAACATGTGTATGGCGTTAGAGAGAGGGCAAGGATGACGAAACTAATATATTAACTTGATGTACACATTAGTTAATTACCGTGAGGGCGTTGAGCTCGGCTAATGTCGACGGGCCAGCACATGCGGCGGCGGGCGTGCAAGTGACGGAGGGGCTGCTACCCGGCATGGACGGTGAATCCCTAGCACCGAGCGACATTGCCGGCGGCCGGAGGAGTCTCCATTATAACATTGTCATTGCCGGCGGACGGCGGCACCATCGAGTTGCTGCCGTTGAAGCTAACCACTTGCATTTTCAGGGGGGGGGGCCTTGTTTGCCACCCTCATACCACGCTTGTAGAGCGTTGAAATCTGCTTGGACCGAAGCGGCGACTTCAGCTTTGACTTCGGGTACGAGTGTAGCTTTGAGTTGCGGTACCAGCTTGTGGTACCAAACCAGCTTGGACTTGGGCTAGGATTGACTCCCTCATTTCCTCCGCCTCCCGCTGCTTCCTCTCATTACGCGCATTTTTATCGGCCGCGGACGACAAGCCATAGTGACCATGCTTGTAGCCTGTACCGGCGCCAGCCCACACGGCCTCTATGCGGCCTTCTCGTCGGTGAATGCTCATTAACGATGTTTAGCGCCCGTACGAGAGGCTTGTCCCGAGGCTAACCTGCCCGTCGACGCCTGGGACGAGGAGCCTTCGTCACCTTGAGAAAGTCTTTGTCTTTCTTCTTCCAGCGGAAGAAACGCGAACCATTTAGAAATGTTGCTACTATTATATGAACGATACTTGATCTAATTAAACCGGTAAATTGCTTACCAGTTTTTTCTCCAACGCCAGGACCTTCCGGTCGTTCGTGAACCAAATTATGCTCGGTTACGACCTTCGGGTCCGTGACAAGTTCCCCGGTTAGTTTCTTCTTATGGTACCGGGACCCGATGAATCTTCTTTCAAGAGGGTCCTTGTACTTGAGCCAGGGGTTCTCAATGCCGGCATTTACATACGCCTCGTCCTCCTTCGCCCAATAGGGCTCCTTTCCCTCGTACCCACGGCTCCCAAGGTTGTGGTTGCCGATGTTAAGCTCCCGCATTTCCTTCCCCCACAACTTGCGATTCTTGGTTGCTTGTAGCTCTTCATTGGCCACAAAAGCATCAAAGTCCGCCCGGGTGACATGCGGAAAGGCGGAGTGGACCTCTTCGAAACCTTTGCCCTCAGCAATCGGCTTCCGCACCATGTACTTATAGCTGCTGAGGTGTTTGGTGAACTTCAGGAGGGCTTGTGAGTTCACAATGTTGTTGGTTTGATGACTGGAGGCGTAGTCGCCTAGGAACTTGTATCGCGCGTGCAACCTCGCAATGAGCTGGGCTCGCAAAGGCGCTTTGCTCTCAGCTCGGAGGTACGTCTCGTTGAGATTGACGACCTCTCGGAGGATACATGCCAGTTGGTTGTCGTACCCTTGGCAACATCCTTAGGCTCCACCGGCAAACCACCGGCGGGGTCCACCTCTTTGACCGTGTCTCCGCCGGTGCCGACCGTGTTTTGGCGCCTTGCCTTCCGCGGCCTCTTGGCTCCACTTGTCCCGGTGCCACTACTCCCGGCGGCGCCGCTAGGATCGTCGCCGCTTGTCTCGCCGCCACCCCCGGCGGCGCCGGTTGCCTCATCGCCGCTAGGCTCGTAGGTACTACCCCGGCGGCGGCGCTTGCCTCGTTGCCGCTCGGCTCGTCGGCACTACCCCCGGCGGCATCCTCCATCTCATGGTCCTCGTCGCCGCCAACACCGGCGGCCTCGGCATCCTCCTCCGTCCTAAAGAAGTGCCTATTGTAGTGCTCCTCTAACTCTTCTTGAGACGACATGGTGGCTTGCACTAATAGCGAGATGAAAAAGAGTTAGAATTCACGGAAAAATTCGGCATGACCTTTGCTAAAAATTGGTCATGCCGAGTGCTAGAATTGCCTGAACGGAAATGAATCGACATTCCGGCACTCAATAGCAACTCAATCCCTGTAACAGAAATGCAAACATATATATAACAACTTCATTTTCACCGGAGCTCAACCATCACCATAATCAGCACAAATCTATTACAGAAGCAAATGAATTAAACCCTAAAGTGTTCATTTCATCATTTTTTATACCAGTAGCTACTGAATTTTTCATGTAAACCATCAGCACAAATCTATTACGAAGCAAATGAATACCCCGCAATATTGCTACCGCACGTAATTATACAACTCGGCATCCAAATGAGCTACCGGTATCCAAATGTTAGCAGATTATACAACTCGCGCAGAACCTCGACTTTATTTTCTTTTATTAGCAAAACCTAAATGAGCTAAATGAACCGGAGAACAAATTGATGTGCACACTGTCTTCTCGCCGATCGTACATAATTCTTTTATTTTCTCAAGAACAGTAGCAGATAGCGTGATAACATAATTCCAACTCACAACCTCACAACCTGCATCACAACCTCACAAACCTACTGCTTCTTTACCTACTGCAGAAAGTACATATTGGAACTGCCGAGCAGATAACAGAATACTTTACCAAATAAATCAATCAGCTATACATTTTTTAACCAAGTGACAATGTTTACAAGCTGCTATCACAGATACCAAAATCATGTTGGCAGACCAGTAGCAGTAGCATCTAAACCGATGAGTGTGAGCATGACCATTTTATAGTAATAGCCGGAGAACTAACTCATTTCATTTGCTAACACTAACCTCATCGCAAGCATTTACCAACAAGTTAAATGAACCAAGAATTTGCTACCGCATTTCATCATTTAAAGCAAATAGCAACTAGCAAACAAACCTACTCGCATTTTAAGTTTTCATTTGTCATTTTAAACCAAGTAGCATTTTTATTTTCACTTCACCCAATTCATTTACGGAGAACCATGTACATCTGAATATATTTTCACTTTACCCAATTCATTACCATACTTATTGGCGAGAGCATACAACATACGTAGCTTGTAAAAACCATCGAATTTAAATCAATCGGTAAAAACCATCAGCATTTACATCAGGAGCTACTCTATGGCAGAGAGCATACAACATACAGAGCTTGTAAAAACCATCAGCATTTAAATCCTACTGCTAACAAATCATTTATGAACTAAATAACCATAATCCAAAACTGGTGCATCAAGCAGAAGGGCCTTGGTGGGTTTGTACATTTTTTCATTAAGCATAATTCAACCAGAGAATAAATGCAGTAGCATTCTTTCTTTTCTGATCCAGAGAATAAATGCAGTAGCATTTTTAAACCAGAGAACTATATGAATGATATGCAATGCAACCAGGGAGCATTCTTTCTATATGCAATGCAATGCAATCCATCAAGTAAATCATCAAGTAAATCATGAGGCAACATCACTTTTATCTCATTTCTTAAACCGGAGAACTCTCTCGCCCGGGGTCATTTTTATTTTGATCAATATATAAAACAATAGGAGCCTAGCTAAATGAACTAAATTTCAAACCGGATAAAAAATTCATTTTCTTTTGTTTTTTCAAACCGGAGAACACTTGTTCTTTTTATGAACTAAATGAACCTAGCTACTGCAAGAAAACTAATTTAGCCTTGCTACTGCAACAAAACTAATTTAGCCTTGCTACTGCAAGTAATTTTTTTTTGCATTTTATCTAAATGAACCAGAGAATTTCTAACATCATTTCATCATTTCATTTAACCTTGCTACTGCATTAAATGAACCCTAAATCATCAAACATGTCATACTGCAAGCATTTTCATACTGCAAGAATTCTAGAGTGTTGAGAATGCATGGCAGTGTGTGCAAAATTCGGCTACTGCATGCAAGAACTAAAATTAGGGCATGGTTTTTGAATGTGACAAGAATGAGAGCATCCAATTCCCCCCATTTCCATATTACTACTGCAAGAATTCGGCTACTGCAAAATTCGGCTACTACAAGAACTGATGCAGAGAGGGGAATTTGGGGGGGGGACAGGGGAAGGAAGAGGGGGAGGGGAGGGGAAGGTGGAGGAGGTCCTGGCGGCGTCGGGAAAGGATGAGGAGAAGGGAGAGGGGCGATTCTTACCGACGGTGGCGACGGTGGCCGGCGCGTGTGCGACGCCCTCCTCCTCCTCCGCCGCGATGGTGGCGACGGTGGCCGGTGCCTGCTCGATCCTCCTCTCTGAGGCGACGGTGTGGCGACACCACCTCCTCCTCCTCTCGGTGGCTCTCCTCCTCTCGGCGGCTCGGGTGCGGCGGTGGCGCGACGGCGGCGGTGCGATTAGTTAGGGTTGTGAGAGATGGTTTGGGGAAGAGATGGGTTTCGGCCGAAACGACTAAGTCATATGACAACCTTGTCCCCGGCGAACCAATACCCTGGTGCGCCGGCAATAAGACTAGTCTGCTATAGCTGCGACTTAACCCCAATCCACAGATAGCTAGGCTCTGGTTATTCTTTTATTTCCTTTTTCTTTTATTTTTCTTTATTTTATGTTTCTTTATTCACATATGTGAGTTATACATACATGACTATTATATTTGAGTTATAGGAAAACAAAGCAAATATGCATGAGTGTTATTAATTATGCAAAAACAAAAAGATATATATGTGAGTTACATACACACAAAATATTGACCAACACAATATTAATTAATCATACATAAAATATTGGCCATGACCATATAAGTAGTTATGAATTACACAAAATATGAGTTATAGATTGCAAATAAAGTTTTACATCATCGATTGAGAAGAGTGTTTCGCTTTCTTCTTGCTTTTCTTGCTCGTCGTTGAATAATTTAGCCCCGTGTCGTGACTTCTTCTTTTGAAGGGTCGACCTCGACCTCGGTAGCGTGGTCCCGCTTCTTCTTGTGGTGTATGTTGTCTCTTCGTCCTCGGATTCTTCCATCATTGGGTCTCCGACTTGTCCTTCGAAGTCTTCCTCGTTGGCGACTCCATCCATTCCGACGATGGTCCTCTTGCCTCTCCTCACGATAACACGGCTAGGCTCCGGATGGGTCGGTTATGAAGAAGCATTGGTGCACGTGTTCTGCCGCACCCATGGCTCATTCTCGCGCGTGGCGTTCGTGGACTTTGATTTGTTGGCTTCGGGTAGAAACATGGTGGTGAAATACCGGTCTTCTTTTCTCGACGCTCTTAGCCCATCCGATACGGAACATCGGCACTTTCTCCCCGAGCCGTAGTTAAGCTCCCGGATTTCCTCGATTCTTCCGTAGTATCTAGTCTTTACGTCACCCGTCCAGAATCCATCGTTACCCCCGAGTTCGGTAAACACTGTTCTTGTCTTTTTCTTCCGTGTAGAATGTGTACCCGTTGATATCGTACGCTTGGTAAGTCATGATGTTGGGCGCGGGGCCATGTGACAAGGCCAATACTAGTTTATCCTTGTCGAATCCATTGGTGGGGGATTAGCATCAATGTGGTCTTTGAACCAGCCAGCGAAAGAGGAGTTGTGCTCTCTGTATATTTCGCTTCCGTCATCATCGGCTTGCCACTGTTCTCTATCATGGTTTTGTGCGCTTTCAACCAAGGATCGATCAAGTCAATGTGTTGTAGCGCTACTAAGTTGGCTCCCGTCAAAGTCGGAAGTTCGACCGTACATGTGCACGTGCGCTTCCTTCCTTCCATTTTTGTGGCCTACTCCCTCGAACCCGCGGACGTGCTTGTTTTGAGGCAAACCAACAGGGTCCTCGATGTCTAGATAATTCGTGCGTAAAGAGATGCACTCTTCGGTGAGCCAGCCCCGGACGATGCTTCCATCCGGATGTGACCCGTTACGAACGTATCCTTTAATGACCCCATTCATTCTTTCAAACGGCATCATGTTGTGTAAGAATGCCGGCCCTAGATCGACGATATCATCCATGATATGGATCAACGTATGGACCATCACGTCAAAGAATGCAAGCGGGAAGTACATCTCCATCTCACATAGGATCACCACGATCTCTTCCTCGGAGCCTTGCGAGTTTCTTCACGCTTATCGACTTCCGAGTTATGACGTCGAAGAAGTTACGTAGCCCGAGCCAGCGTTGCACGGACATGGTCATCCATTATACCTCGGATTGCAACCGGAAGAATCTGCGTCATCATCACGTGACGACTCATGAGACTTCATGCCGCCGAAGTTTCGTTTCTTGGGGTCCATGTATCCGCTTATTAGCCCGGAGTAACCGAAGGGCACTCGACTCCTAGAAGGCAATTGAAAAATTGATCGACCTCGGCCGGACTAAAAGTGAAGCGAGGAGGGGGACGACAATAGTCCGGCTGCTTAATCCTTTTGCGCTTCCGACCGCCGTCCGCCTCCTCCTCCGACCGTCCCTCTTGGGCCGGCGGGATCCGAAGCTCTTCCCCGATGCCCAAAACTTTCAGGTCGTGTCTTGCTTTCGGCCCATCTTTGGTCCGGTCCGGCATGTTGAGAAGAGTGCCAAGCAAGCTCTCGCACACGTTCTTTGTAATATGCATGACATCAAGGCGAATGAGGTGTATCGAGAATTTTCCAAGACGGCAAGTCCCAAAACACGGACCTCCTTTTCCATACACCAATGAGCGGCGTCGTTTCCTTTTTCTTCTTCTTCTCTCCGGGCTTTTGACGAATCTTTCCCGGCGCATGGCACTCCTTCCAACCTTTCGCAATGTATCGATCTCTTCGCCGCTCTTCTTACGTGGAGGTCCTCGGGGTTCATTTGTACCATCGAACGGATCTCCACGCTTTCTCCACGGGTCGGTCTTCCGTAGCCACCTTCGATGCCCCATGTAAACTGTTTTCGAAGAGCCGGGATCCTTACCAAGCTGCAAAAACATCGTCTCTTCCATGCACTCGACACATGCCTTGTGTCCATGGCACACCCGGCACGAAATGTAACCGTATCCGAGGTAGTCCCGCACCGTCGTGATCAACGCGGCTCTCAAAGGGAAATATTCTTCTGCGACGGCGTCCCATGTATCTACCCCTTCCTCCGCCCACAACGTTTCAAGCTCCTCCTTTAATAGTTCAAGATACATGTTGATATCGTTTCCTGGCCGTGTCGGCCCTTGAATTAGCATACTCATCTCGTATGTACTTCCTCTTCATGCACAACCAGGGCGGGAGGTTCTAGATCCATACAAACACGGGCCATGTGCTATGTGTGCTCGCTCTGGTTTCCGAACGGATTGAATCCGTCCGTGCTCGCACCCAACCCGATGTTTCGGGATCCGCCCCAAAACTTCCGAATTCATTGTCTAATGCTTTCCACCGGCTTGCATCCGAAGGGTGCGTCGAGCACCGGGTGCTCAATCCGCTCTTTATCATTCAACACCGACTCCTTTCTTTCGCGTGCCGCCGCATGAGCTTTGCTTCCTTGCGGTCCGCGTAGAACCGTTGAAGCCGGGGGCGAGCGGGAAGTACCACACAACTTTCTCGAGGAGCTTTCTTCTTCCCTTTCTTGTACCGTTCAGCTTCACACACAGGACATTTGGTCTTGTCCATGTGCTCCTTGCGATACATGATACGGTCGTTGATGCAGGCGTGATACTTTTCGTGGGGTAAGTCGAGAGGGCACGTGATTCTCTTGGCCTCGGCTAGACTACCAGGACACGTGTTCCCGGCAGGAAGGAGATCTTTCACGTATTCCAGGATGTCGTCGACGCTTGTGTCCGTCCATCCGTGTTTCGCCTTCATCTCGCAAGCACATCGAGAGCTACTCTCAAGCGAGACTCCCCAACCCGCGACCCGAGTCGTACAACGGAGTATTCGAGTCTATCTCGAGTTGCTCAAGCTTTGATTTCCGCTTGGCGCCTTTCGTCTTTTCGAGAAGCAGATCTTGAAGATGAGGGTCCCGCACGACTGAAGCTAGCGGCACCTCTTCGTCGTCGTCAAGGTTATTGTCGTCGTCAAGGTTATCGTCCTGTGCGACAAGCTCTTCATCGTCATTAATATCATGATGCCATCCTTCTTGCCGGCCATTATTACCACCTGCTGCCGTCGCCCCATTGACCTCTGCGCCATCATCGCTCATCCATTGAGTGTGTCCATGCATGAAACCATTAGTGAGCAGGTGCCCCTGCAATTTGCCTGAATACGGGTCAAACCATTTCCCTCGTTTGCATCTCCGGCACGGACACAATACCTCCGTGCGGTTATTTTCATACATGTCGATGATCGCGTGTTTCGTAGATCTCATCACGATGCTTTCACTCATCTCGATAACCATTATCGCCCTGCATGGTAAGATTACATAATTGATTAGAACCATGCATCTGCCGGTAGTTTTCACGGAAAATTTCGGCATGACCTTCCTACACGGTAGGACATAGGAGCGCCAGAAATGTGCCGAAACGGAAACTTAAAGAATCAACATTTCGGCGCAACGTTGGCAACTCATTTTCAACGCCAACACACACAAGCACAAACACAAACACAACATATATATATATGCCACACACGAGCTTTGCTTCAAATTAATGTCCAATATACGTTGATTTCATTCCTCAATTTGTTCATTAATCACCTATTGGTTTGATATACTCGTCAACAAGATCGAGACGTCGCGCCGCTACCACGGCGTATGGAAGCCGACTTTCTAGATCTAGATCTAGATTGAGCGGTCAATGCGGGATAGTAGATCTAGATCTACATAGGGGGATGTGGGAGATGCATGTAGGAAGGGAAGATTTGGTAAAAAAATATGATTTTGTTTGGTCAAATTGGCTAAATTTGGGATAGAAATGGGCAAAAAATAGGTGGGTTGGGAGAAGGGTCGGATTGTGTGGAGGAGTGTGGAGTGGTAGTAGTGGGGGTGGTTGTTGAGCAGAAATAACCGCCTGAGTTACCGCCGGCGCACCCGGGGCATGGGTGCGCCGGCGACATAGCCCTTTCGGCTATATCACCCCGGGCCGGAGCCCAAGAATCATTGTCGGCGCACCGGCCCAGGGGTGCGCCGGCAATAGCAAATTTTCCACCGGCGCACCACCGGGCCGGTGCGCCGGCAATGATTCTTGGGCCCGGCCCGTACCGGCTCGGGGCCATGCCGGGAAATAGCGCCGGCGAGCTCTGCTCCTGCGGTGCGCCGGCGGAAGGCGCGCATCCCCGCGCGCGGCTGAAAAGAGGTGCGCCGGCAACACTTGTCACCGGCGCACGTCCTTGGTGGTGCGCCGGTACCTACTGCCTCCAACTATAGCCTTTTTCCTAGTAGTGATCATGCACTCTAAGGTTATTTAAATATGAACAACGAATGTTGTGGAGCTTGTTAACTCCGGCATTGAGGTGCTCTTGTAGCCCTACACAATTAATGGTGTTCATTATCCAACAAGAGAGTGTAGAGTGGTTTTATTATGTGATCAATGTTGAGAGTGTCCACTAGTGAAAGTATGATCCCTAGGCCTTGTTTCCGAATAGAAAAGTTACACCACAAAGATTCCTATCTCTCACGTCAACTGCAAGCCAGCAAGCTATCTTCTGGTGCCATTGCCGGGGAGATCATCGTTTATTTACTGTTCTACTGCATGTTTACTCGCTGTCATGTTTTATTCAGATTGCTATTACCACTCATATTCATCCATATTACTTGTATTTCACTATCTCTTCGCCGAACTAGTGCACCTATACATCTGATAAGTGTATTAGGTGTGTTGGGGACACAAGAGACTTCTTGTATCGTGATTGCAGGGTTGCTTGAGAGGGATATCTTTGACCTCTTCCTCCCTGAGTTCGATAAACCTTGGGTGATTCACTTAAGGGAAACTTGCTGCTGTTCTACAAACCTCTGCTCTTGGAGGCTCAACACTGTCTACAGGAAAAGAAGTGTGAGTAGACATCAGTCCTGTAGGTCCGGTTAGCCAGCTCCGGTGAGGCTCGTCCGACGAGGGAGCTCCGGAGACGCGCATCGGGCGAGGCAGCTGCGGCGAGGCGCGGACGACCCCGTCTGGTCGAGCCGGGTGGAGGAGCCTGGGGCGGAGGAACCCGTCTGGTTGAGTTTGGTCGAGAAGCTCAGGCGAGGGAGCGACAGCGAGGCACCTCCGGTGAGGCAACTACGGCGACGCGCGTGCGTCAAGGTAACTGCGGCGAGGCGCGTACGACGCCGTCTAGTCGAGCTCGGTGGAGGAGCCTGGGGCCCGTCTGGTCGACCTTGGCCGGCGCATCCAGGAGGATCTCCGGCAAGGCGCGTCCGGGAGGAGCAGTTGTCCGACGCGTCGAGGCGTGGAGGAGGGAGTTCGCCGACGTCCATGCGTGGAGGAGGAGGAGGAGTTCGCCGGTGTCCCGACGTGGAGGAGGAGCGGTCGGCGGAGGCGTGGAGAACGAGCGGTCAGAGCCAGAGGAGCGGGTGGGGGAAAATGAAAAGGAAAAACGTGGGGGTGGGGGTCTGGGGGAACGCACGAGGGCCTGCTATAGTTCTTTGCGGGTATGAGCTCAGTCTGGCTGAGTTGCGAAGCTCGATTTGAGCTTTTCAACCCAGCCTGGCTGAGAGCCATTTTTTGTATCAGGTCAGCAGTGCTGAGATGGACCGACCCGGGCCAACAAACAACAAATAGTTGGTTGAGCTAGGTTGGGTTGAGAATATCTGTGTTGGACCAAGCTACCAAACACACCCTAAGGGCATCTCCAACGGCGCGACGCATTTCGGACGCCCAAATTGTCCGCGGGCGTCCGTTTGTCGCCTGGCGGACGCGGAAATGGTCGTGCGTCCGTTTGCGTCTGGGGTTGGCTCCAGCGGGGCGACGCATTTTCAGCGCAGGCCATAATTCAAAAAAGACGAAATAGCGTCGACTTTGCACGAAAATACAGCCGCAAATTGAGGGCTGAAATAAGTTCATCACACTTTGCAGCTCGTACGACGCAAAGTGAAGCAAAAGAGGCACAACAAGGCCTGAACATCAATAAAAAAAGTCCAAAAGGAGGCCAAGGTGTTGGGCGCATGGCGCCGGCGATCAGGCGTCTCGCGCACGGATTTCGGCGCACCTCTTCATGAACCATGTTCTGGTGTCGTCGTCGACGCCGCTCAAGTCGGCAAGCATGATCCTTGTGTCTTCTGCACGCAACTTGGCCTCGGCGTCTGCCTTTTTGGCCTCGATGTCCGGCCTTTGGACATCGAGGACCTCCTTGGCGAGGTTCCGGTAGATGGCAGTTGCGGCCTCTTTTTCCAGACGCCTCTTCTCGTCCCTAGCAGCCATGGCGGCACGGTTGTCGGCCATTATCTTCTCCATGCTCTGCATGAACGCAATGGCCTGCGCCTCCCGGACAAGATCGTCCTTGGTAGCCTTATGGCTTCGTGGACGAGGTGGAAGGACTGGACAGCCTTGATCGTCGTCTTCGCCATTGAGGGTGACCGATGTCCCATTCTTCATAGCTTCTTGGTAGGACGCAAAGCTTATCATCCACTTGTTGTTGTCTTTGAGCACCTCCCAACAATGGACCATATGGAAGTCCTTCTTGTGCGTCGCCCTGAACTTCTCCAAGGCGCGGGATACCTGCAATCATAGCCGCCAATGATGTACAATGACGCAAATTGACGCACTGACGCAAACTGTGTATTATGATGATGGTTGTATCGTGTTTACCACTGTCATGACGCCAGTGCCGCTTACGGGGTTGTTAATAGCATGTTCGACCGCCGAGCAGAACTTGTTTGTCTCTTGTTTGATGTAGTTCCATCTATTCTGGAGGGACTCTTCCGTCCGAGGGCCTGTGATATGGTAGGGCGGGTGCATCCTCGTCTCGTTGTACTGCTGCAAGACCTTGGCCCAATAGACCTTGCCCTTTTGTTGGGCGCCATTGATACAATCATGGGTCGTTGCCGACCACGCTTCACACAAACACTTATCCTCGTCGTCGACGAAGCCTTGTGTCCTCAAGCTCTTGCCCTTCTTCTTCGTCGCAATGTCCGTGGGGATAGGCTGTGTTGGCGCGTCGTCGAAGTCGTCGACGGACACGAGTGTTGGCTGCGTCTGTTGGGTGGCGAACAGCCGTGCGGTGTCGATGTCCTCCGCATCTTGCGTTGGTGGCCAGTCATCATGCGCGCATGTCCCGGCCCGGTCATCGCGAACGAAGCCGCCGCCGTAGATAATTTCCTGGATGTTTGAATCATGGCGGTCCTTCCAATAGTCCTACGAACGACCGGACATCAGACGCATGATACACGGCAGTCACACACATTGACAGAGCTCACGTACCGGGTCGTCCATCGTCGGGGCAGACGGCGCCATTTCGTCGAACATGATGCGGGGCTGCGGCATGCTCTCCTCCGGCACCTGGCGCGTCTTCTGTGTCGCGCCCGGGCAGGAGTCACCGCTTCTAGGCGTCCGGTTGAGGTCGGGAACCGCCGCCCAGTCAACTTCACCGGCGGCAGGCCGGAGGCGAACCGCGACGCCGCGTGGCCCCGCAAGGGAGCGGGAGTTCCGTGGCGCAGGCGGGAACTTACCGAGCTCACCGACGAGGCCGGAGGCGCGATGCCGGCCATCCCCTCTTTCTTGACGAGCATGTAGCCCTCCGCTAGCTCGGATGGAGGGCTACTTGCGCGACGCCGGCTTTGATGCCGCATCCGCCGGGCCCGGCTGGTTGGCGGCCGCGGAGGTCTTGATCTTCTGGTTCTTGCGCCGCCCGCGACGCTTCGTGGCCTCCACGATTTTCTCCTCCGCGGAGAGCACCTTCTTTGCCGCCTTCGGCTTTGCCTCCCGGCCGACGCCGGTGGCGGCCCGCTTTGCTTCCGCCGGAGCTGCAGCGTCCATTCTGGCTATGGCCGTGGCTACGGGGAAGTGTGGGGCGGCGGCGGGTGCGAGGGTTTGCTCCGCATCCATGGCGGTAGCTGCGGCGGCGAGGACGTCCATCGCTTCTGGACTACTCGCGCCGGTCTAGTTTCCAATTTCGCGCGGGGGAATGGTCAGTGGCGGGAATAATATCGCCCTCCAGCCACTGACGCGCGGGTCCTACGTCTTTTTCGGACACTCGGCACAACCGCCGAGCGTCCGCGGAGACGCAAACCTGGCGCATATTTGGGCCAGGTTTGTGTCTCCCGGACGGCCCGGTCACTTTGCGTCGCCCTGCTGGAAGAGACCCAGACGCATTTCCGGTCACGGCGGACAAAAACGAGCGACCGTTTGCGTCGCGCCGCTGGAGATGCCCTAAGCAAACGAAGCGGGCCACTGCCTGATCTAGCAGTCCATGGCTCCGTGTTTTGCAGCGTGGTCTCCACTGTCCTTCTGTTGCGGTTCCTGGTGTTAACTAGCTGCAGCACCAGCGGCACCACCTCCCTAACAGACTCGCCTCTGTCCTTCCAAAAAAAGACTCGTCTCCCATCTCCCACTGGGATGCCTATCAGGCTGTCAAAGTTTCGGTGGCCAGAGTATCGTTGATCATCGGCAAGCCTGTCCACGATCTGCGTAGCCACTCCCATCGAATACGCAGGATCAGACCTTGCTTTTTGAGGCCTAAGCCACCAAACCGAATAGGCTTGCATATGTTGTCCCAGGCAACTAAGCACTTCCCGCCATTAACCTCTTATTTCCCAGCCAAAAAGAAGGCGCACACCAATTAATTCAGTTCCTCCAGGAGCCACGCCGTTGCTTCAGGGATCAGGAGGTGGTGCACGGGTCTAGCTGCAATGACTGATTTAATCAGTATCAACCTTCCCTCCCTTGTGACCATGTCATGCTGCCAAGAAGGGACGCACTCCAGGAACTTGTCGCGGGCCGGTTGCCACTCAGCCTTGGTCATGGGCAAGGCAAGTTGCAACCCGAGATATTTAATGGGGAACTCTGCTATTGGGCATTACAACAGGTCAGACACCAGGGCTGCATCGTGTGCCTCGCCACTGATAAGAGTGGCCGAGGACTTAGTGTATTTGATTCTCAGTCCAGACGCTGCGCCAAAGCTCTTCAGGATTTCCCGGGTTGCAACAAGATGGCTCTGGATCTGGACATTCAATCGCGAAGAAACTAATGATGCTGAAAATTTGATTTGAATAAAGTTATCAGGTAGAAGACACCAACTTAGTCTTCTGTTATCTAATTGAAACAGCCAACAAAACTGTACGTGTGCATCTGCTTCTTTTTGTAGACCCTGCAGGCGTTGCTCCACCCAGAAGGTTCAGGTCATATCATCCTCGCGCGTTAAAAAAGGTACTTGGACACGGGCACACAAAGGAATGGCCTGATTTTCTCCCGCAGCCAGTCCTCGCCAATATGGAAAATGATATTCAATGTGTGCTCAGCCATCTTGGCATAATCTGATAGTAGCTAGGATGTATGATCGATCCGGATGTTGTATCCTTGAAAGAGCAACCTACGGGGGAAGCACACTAGTACACAGGAAATGCCTCTCTCAGTACAAATTTGAAAACATATGAATGTTTTGTCACTAAAGAATGGTAGTGTTTCTCCAATCATGAAATGACTAAAATTAGTTGAACAAATAGTAAAACCATGAAGAACCAGAATCTGAAATTACTCTTGGGCTATCGCTTGCATATGATTGTGGCCTTTTGCTCCCCCCACGGTGGGAGATATGTAGTGATACATAGACAGATATTATCTAGGCTAACGTAGAAAAATAATACTCGACTGACCAAAACAAATGGGTCCATGCATCCTTAGAACACATACAAAGTTGGACTGAAATGACACACAAGATTGGTGTCCCTTTTATCCAAAATAAAATAATTCATGCAGTTTACGTGCTCGTAAAACAGTCAGCAGGTTAACTATGAATAAACACAACAAGATGCAAGTATATAAGTGTCACACAGATGCACACTTCAGGTACTAGCCAGCAATATAAAACGGCAACCGTGAAACATATACATCACTGCAACTCATGGTTTCAGAGAAATAAAATCTATAGTACAACTCTACAGAAAATTGGTCTCTTTCATCATGACAACTTTAAATCGCAGGAACACAAAACTGTAGCTTTTTGGTGAAAGAGAACAACAGATGAAAGAAGATGCACATGAGCTAATTGCCGCTGGCCTGGTTCGCCACTAGCGCCATGATCCTGTGACAAGGGTTTTGCAACCAACTATCCATGTTGTTCTGAGTTTATTCTGCCCCTCCCTCCATGGTTCAGCCCAAGTGTTCAACCTGACCTTTTTTAACTTCGGGCTGAAGGGACTGTAAGAACAGGGCATTCTACTGTGACGGATGCAGGTAACAAGGTAAAAAGGTAAAAACAATGTACTTCTCGGTGCATCTTTGTGGTAGATGCTTCAGAGGTTAAGTGGTTAACTAGAGGCAGTGCTAGTATTTATTCAGTCACGTAGAATAATCAAGCAAATCAGAAACTATCTATCTCTTTCTCACCAATCATCAAAGTCAGAGGCCAAGAGAGCTGCTACTACATGGAGCCTTGATGTTCTACACCTATTGCCAGCGCTATACTACAGTTACTATACAAGCAAAGATGGGCATAACTACATGATCTGCAAGGCCAGCCAACAGCTTCAACATACATTTTCTTCAAAACCTGAACTTCATCATATCAGATGATGAGGCTGTAGCGCTATCAGAACTATTTTGAGGCTGTAGCGCTATTAGTAAAAATTAGATGTAAATATGGCATGGCATTCGCAAAGTACAACGGATGGCTCGGTGCAGTATTCGTCCTGCCTGTCGTGGCTGTCTGGATTGTTTTCTCGTGCTCGTGGGTTGGGCTGGACTTGGCAGCACCGTGGACAGCCCGTGCCCACTTATATCCCGAGAGCCAACCTGAACGAGTGAAAAAAGGTGACAACAGGCCCATGGGATGTGGTCTGCCTCTCCTACAATTTGATCAAGTAGGCTTGTATTGATGCCTTCTTCTCTTCGAGATCGGCCAGAAGCTGCTCACCGAAGAATACCTAACGTCCGGGGTGGAGCCAGAAATATATTTGAGAGGGGGCTTTTTGGGGCACTTGTGTTGTATTTAGCTTAGTAAGTGGGGACATTAATGGTGAAAGTCTAGCACTTAACCTTGTTGGTGAAAATTGAGTGGGGGAAATTGCACCCACTCCACCTGGATCCACCCCTGGCCCCACGCCGACTTTGCAATGAAGAGGAGGACTAGCTCACAACATTAAGGCGCCTTTTGTGCCGACACACTTTTAGTGGACTACCAACTATTTTTGTTTCCGTGATTCGTGTCAGTTCTGATTTCAGTCTTCATTTTGTGAGGTTCCAAATTTCTAACTCATTTGCTCTCAGTTCTCAAGTTTGGTACTTCGACCAGTTCAGAAACTGAAGATTGTTGTTTCATACACACTTACAAAACATGTGTAGTTGCTATTTTTCCAGCTTATTCACAAATGTGGGGATCAAAAATTTGCACTAGTATGGATAGTGCTAGGACTAGGATGGGAGCATATTCCCTGACACCTAGATTATGAAACAGAGCTCTTGCTTCGGATTGTTCACCATGCAACAATAATCAACTGTGTGTATAAAGTGCCACAATAGGTTTGGCCAAACATTGGAATCCATCTCAACTGCAAGAAATGGTGCTACTTGCATCGATTGCACATATCATAGTAAAGAGAACTTCAAACTGAAACAAGGAGCTAAAATCAAACATAAAGTATGTAATTTTGTGGAGATGGGATACCGTGAGGAGGTGAGGCCACAGATGGACCATACAACAGCGGAAGCATTGATTGCAGAAATGAGAATGTTTCCTTGCGCAAGATGTTGCCCGTGAAGACATCATTCCTTTTCCCTTTTCATCAGATAGATTCAGCCATACAAGGGTGAAGCAGTAATGTTGATGTTCCATTGAACAGAATGTCGTAGTGATAGTAGTTCCCCTGCAAGGGGAAAGAGATTGTTGATTGCTCAAACATGGAATTTAGGTGCTGGTTAGTTGGTTATAAGCTAAATGTTGGTATATTCTTTAGGAGATGATTCACACCTTTTTTTCAGCACAATGTGATCAGGATATCCCTAATAGTCCGTCCATATCTTCATGCATCATTGTGGTGGCTTCACAATGCACATCACTTTGTACTTCTCGGCCTGTAGATTCTGTGGTGCTATGTTGCATCATTGCATGCTATATGCTGGCCTTTATGTTCTCTCCATTGTCTCAGAGACTGTAAGTCTGTGGGCAATGATCTCCAGCAGTGATGTCCCTGTGTGATACCCAGCTGTTCCCTCAAGGTCACTAGTTTTCATTCCAACCTTAGTCTTCTTGAATGTGGTCATCAGTTTGAAATGATGGCAATCAAGCCCTTTCAGATGTTCTTGCCACACAAAGCGAAATTCTTCAGCGTTTTCCTCGGCATCATTTCCATATATTTACATCCCACTTTTTATCAATATTACCAGTGTCACCAATGTCAGGATCTCAAAATTACCCATCACAGATGAATTAAATGTAATTTGTGGATAGAAATTGCATTCATCACTCAAGATTGATGGACCATTAACTGTACCAGTAATTCTAATTCACACACAGAAACCGCTATGGTAAATTCCTCACATGTTAGGATGTTGAGAACTGCGCAGACCCTATGCATCAACATTCATGTTCTTGTTGAGGATCAAATACTGTTGCAAACCAATGAAATTTGCTAGTATACATTGTTATTGGCATTCTTCACCAGTAATCCCCGCATGAACAATGGCCACCTCTAAAGTGATGGAAACGCGTTGTATCCCTCAGAATGATTTCTCGATCCTCGATCTTGGAGATGAGCTTTGCAGCATTGTGACAATCTCCACAAATCCTGAGATTCTTGAAAATCCTCAAGGTTAACCCAGGAGCAGTACTAATCAGGCCAAACGCAATGGCGAGCTTCTCACTGTGCCTCATTAGCATTTGCACCTTCAGACTCTCCTCTACATCATGCAGTGCGAAATCAAGATCTGGAACATAACCCATTGCCTTCATCCGCTCCTCTAACTGTTCCAGCTTTCCATGAATCAAATGAAGCTGAGGATGTAATCTGTCATTTGATCTGAACTCATGAATTACACCCTTTATCTCGACCCAGCTGTACCCGGGCGTTTTGACCACTGCATTATCCTTCATCCACCGCCTTACTCTAGAGACGTCGGCCCACTGATTTGCTGCAGCATAAATATTTGCCAGCTGCACATAGGCGCCTGCGCTCTGCGGGTTCTGCTCGATTAGCTTCCCAGCAGCAAACTCAGCAAATTCCAAATTCTTATAAACCCTACAGGCAGCCAATAGAGTGCCATACGCAGAAGGATGCGGCTCAAAGGGCATAGAGCGAATCAAGTTTACTGACCTTTCAATCAAACCAGCTCGGCAGAGAAGATCCACCATGCAAGAGTAATGATCAACCCGGGGCTTAATTCCATAGGCTTCCTGCATACTCTCAAAGCACTGCATTCCAAAATCACACAACCCAGTATGGATACAAGCTGTCAACACTGCCACGAAAGTAATCCAGTTTGGCGCAACTCCTTTATCCTTCATCTTCTCAAACAATCTGATAGCTTCCCGTCCATCCCCATGCTGAGCGTAGCCGGAAATCATTGCATTCCATGCAACAACATCCCTCGTGCGCATCTCACCGAACAGCCTGCAAGCGCCCTCCAAGTCCCCACACTTGCAGTACATGCTCACAAGGGCCGTGCCCACGGTGACTCTCCTACTCAGCGGCAACTTGATGCACCACTGATGTACCTGTCTCCCGAACCCTAGCGCAGACAAGTTGCTGCATCCAAGGAGCACGCTACTCAGCGTCGACTCATTCGGCCGGACAGCGGCAGCCGTGACCAGAGCCTTGAACACCCGCAAGGCGTCCTCCGCGCGCGAGTTCTTGACATAGCCAGCAACCACGGCATTCCACGAGACCAGGTTCCTCACCGGCATCGCGTGAAAGAACCGGACGGCCTTCTCCACGTTGCCGGCGTCCATGTACCCCGAGACCATCGCGGTCCAGAGAACCGGGTCCTCCTTCTGCGGCGCGTCCCGGAAGCACGCCTCCGCGTTGCACATATCGCCGGCGGAGGCGAACCCGGAAACCATGGCGTTCCACGAGACGGAGTTCCTCGCCGGCATGGCCAGGAACACGGCCCTGGCCTCCTCCACGGCCCCGCTCCTGGACAGGCCGGACACCATGGTGTTCCAGGACGCGACGTCCCTGGCCGGCATCGCGGAGAAGAGCTCCCGGGCGCCCGCGACGTCGCCGCGCGCGAAGTGGCAGGAGAGGAGCGTGTTGTAGGAGACGGCGTCCGGGTTCGGGATTCTGTCGAACAGGTGGCGCGCGTCCGCGAGGCGGCGGTCGGGCGACCTCGCGTAGCCGGCGAGGAGGCGGTTGTAGTCGGCAGTAGTGGTCTGACGGGGCGTGGACGCCGAGGCATCCGCCCCGGCGCGCCGGATGGGTGCCGTTGTGAGGGAGCGGGCACGGACGACACACAGACGAAGATGGCGCCCGATCATGGCTTAGTGGCACCCAAACTGGCATAGTGGAATGGGGAAGCGGCCTAGGTTGGACTAGGCGCGACTAGGAAAGTGGGAAGGAGAAACAGTTTAGAACGAGCAACCCCTCGCTGCCGCGATCATGGACGACGACGATATGCCCAGCGCCATCCACACTCTGTGCATCCTCCCTGCTCTGTTTTGCAAACACTTCCCAAAACGAGAGGATGGTGTGTAGGCAAAGAGTCCCTGGTAAACAAAGTATTGCCTGAGGTTGCCATTCAACTTGTATGGCACCTACGGCTAATCAGAAACCAACGTTATACTTAAATCGTCAGCTTTCCAAGCACCACAGATTCAACTATAACACAAGTAACATCCATCAAAAGCACAATTAGTCCTGATGACTCGACGAATCAAACGTACATATGGCTGCAAATAATCCACATATATGAATGCAGACAAAGAAAGTAGTTCAGCCCTTTAGTCTAATGCCTTGTGCTTCGGTCACTAAACCTCTTGCTGCTTACCCAGCATCACATCACAAGGGAGATCACAAAGATAACAGTTGTACCATGATAACAGCAGAAAGATCATGCAATACAGTAAAAAGGAACAAATCTGCCAAACATGATCGGATATAAGATATAATTAGTTCCAGGAGCCAATACGGTTGCTTCAGTCGGTTCTTGCAAAGTGTCGACGGTTCAGGAATGATATAAGAGAGACATACATAAGTGTGCCTTCAGCGAAGCAGATAAAATTCCAGTCTACCAACAAAGTACGAAGCATAGTGAAAAGGAAACCATCGGGTAGTCTTGCCTAATCTGCTGAACCTCTAAGATGAAACCCCTTCTTTAGCTTGTTCCAGTATTGATGCATGCATCACCTCTTCCGTTTCTGCAGCTTCCACTGCTTCAGGATGTGGTCCACGACTTCCCCCATGCTGGCCTTTTTGTTCTCCTTGTTGTTCCAGAGCTCAGACACCACGTAGCTGCCGCTGGGGTTGTACTCGTTGATCTCCAGCAGTGCCGTGGTCACAGCCTTGTAGACCTCTTCTCCGAGCTGCTCCTTCAAGCCCACCAGCTTCTCATCGCCTTCATCGATGATTTGCTGGAGACACACCACATCGTGTTAACACTGCATTATGCACTTGTCAGCAACAATTGCACAAGATGAGGGCTTACCTTGTGCGTGTCACCAGTGGCCACCACCTTGAAAGGATGCCAATTAGCGTCCCTAAGATTAGCTTGCCACAGGGAGCAGAGTTCAAGAGCCTTTGTTTCGGCCTCTGCACCATACCTTTCCTTGCAAGCACTAAAAAACGCCTTCTCATCCAGTTCACCCATCCTCTTGATTCCAATGATGCTACGAGGGTTTAACAAATCAGCCAAGCCCTACAAAAAAAAACCAGTCAAGTGATTCAATGTCCTGATATGCAGACAAATACATTGGCAATGGCATCACTTTTATCATTTGTTCACATCTGAGAAAACATACAAGGGAAAATATCATTGTGCCATTAACTAGTAACCGCGGCAAAACAAGAACAGCAATTGCAGTCAATGCTTAACACCTGCTAAAAACTGCTGACATGCAGTTGGCAGACGTGAATCCAACCTTGGAAGCTGCTGGTTATTGGCATATAACAATTAATTCACAAGACTGTTTCACAAGGAGGGTTTGTACAAAGATGTTAGACATTCACACATGCTCATGTCTCAGGACATAAAGATTTAGAAGTTGGAAGGGATTCTAATCAAAATAAGGTACAATTGTGCAGAACTTGCTTAATCAAAATAAGGTCAAATTGTGCAGAACTTGCTTAGGAGAAGACTAGTACATCACGTTACCTTAATCAGCTCTTTCTTTGCATCTTGCAGTTCATCATTAGTCATCCTCTCCTTGATGATCAGAGTTTGATTTAGCTCATCCATGTGCTCCATTGCATCCATTCTTTCATCTAGTTGCTTAGTCAGCTCTTCAGTGCGTTTCTTCACATCAATACCCTCTCCCTCCATGTGTTTCACCACCTCCAGTTTGCCTCTAAGTTGTTCTATGTCCAGCTCAAGCTTTTGCTTCTCATCGAGCTGCTCCTCTAACATCAGGATTTTGTTCAAAGCAGCTTCCTTCTCTTTCTGGAAGGTATTTGACATGTTAAGAGTAAATTCTAGATTCTAGAATTCAAAAGACACTTGAATGAAACCAATAATTGGAGGGTAGAAATGGATACCTTATGTTTCTCGACAAGAATTCGCACACCTTCATTGGCTTTCTCTTGCTCAATTCTGGCCATGTTGAGGGAATCATTTTGACCATCATTCTGCATAGGAATTAGTTTAGCAGTAAGACAATTAGCCAGCAAGCTTGGTCTAGAAAAATATCGTCACAAGCATGCTAGGATGCTAATTAAAAAGAAAAAACATCAATAGATAGATAAACAGAGACAAATTACGAAGAAACATGCATCCTACGCCCTAGAAAGACTACCATCGATATCCACAAAGACTCAATTCTGACATAGTCACATAGATGCTATACTCTTTACTATTGAGGGGGGTTGATGTGTTCGCTACTGTTCCATTATCTGAATAATTCAGATTTGCATATGTTTAGACATCAAACATGTGGCGTGGTCGCTGTACGGTCGATGTGTTGAGGTAGAGTTTTATAAACTTTGTAGTGATGGGTTGGGCTGTGTTTATGACTCATTTTGATACTGCACCTGAAAAGTAGGAACTCCGAATGACAAGCAAGTAGTGATCATGATAGTTATATAAGCAAATCTTGAAATAAAAATACAGTGATACATGCTTTGGTCTCGTATATGGCAACTTCTTGTCATTTTTTGAATTTGCAGGGATGGCATGTCTATTAGCTGTTAGGATGAATTAAGGATGATGCATCAGATAAGGATAATGCCTCTCACTGTTAACCTTGCAAGCTTCAGTGATGCTGCTTGTAGGCAATCTCCTTCTAGCAAGAAGAGTGAGTTTTGGCTTGTCTAAATGGAGAGGCCCAGTGTTGAAGTTGTGACAAAAATCCAAAATGTAGGCCACTATAGCCAAGTCCTCGTGAAAGTGGTGAGGAAGTATGTAATAGTCTCAGTGGCAACCTAGCTACTACTTTGATATCTATGTGCCCTGTGAGTGATAAGAGCAATTGTACAATCTCAAATTTCTAGCGAACAGAATGCACAAGACAGCATGCAGCAAAATTGAGGAGGGGCCAACATTTATTATTTGATGAAACTAGGCTATAGTTTGATGCTCAGGAAGCAAAAGAGCTCCATGTCGCACTAACTAATCAAGGAACACACATACTTAAGGAAGACCCAGGGACCAGTTTGTTATCCACTAGCCTCCGCCCATGGCACAAGTTAGCATATTATCACGTTTCAAATTATTGCTTCTGCTGTCATATTGACAAAAGAAAGTGCAAACGAGCTAACGGGTGAGCATAGTCTGCTGCGCTCTCCTGGGTAGATAATTATATGAGAATTTGCTATATAGACAATTCTGCCTTTCTTTAGAAATACCAATAATTTAGCTGTGCACCAGATGTACCTGGAGTAACTGTTTGCGAGATACAAATTTTGAATCAGACAGCAAAGATTACAAAGGTTTATCTCATCAATTATGTTCCACTATTTCCAGAAAAAAAAAATCTGCTTCTGATGTCTTCATTTTATGTATGCTGATACTTCATATCATCATAGTTGTTCATTCATGTTAAAGTATTGTTATTTTCACTGCCAAGCATAACCCCCATGTTGCTGTTCAAAATGTAAGACGGTTCACTTTATTACAGGTACCCACGTGGCTATTACGAAAATTAAAAGGTTCTGTGCCACAGGTAAAGGACAACCTATATTGTGCATGCATTTTAATTTTTTGGAAAACAACACAACTTTTTAGGGTATTGTCTACGCGTTTAGCTTGTTTGTTTGATCACCTATCAATTACCCATGCATGGTGCTTCTAGGTAGTCCCTTTTCTTTCATAGGAAAGTTCAGTCAAACAGTAAATCATATGTCCATTTTCTTACTACTGCAGGAATCTATGTAGTGTTTAGACGGAAAAATCTACCATATTTGAGGTGTTAGGGTTGAAATTTGAACCTGCCAAGCGCGCCACACTGACATATTGGCTCAATACAAAGCAAAAGTAGACGGAAATAACTAGTCTTCGAGACTTGGTCAGATCACAAACTTCTATTGCTCCTTTTTGTAAGACAAGCAACGATTAACCATACTAAGAAATATAGTGTAGTAGAAAATAATCTATATATTGATTGTGGAGTCACTGATTTGGTCTAATATGGCAGGACCACATGACTTTCTTTTTACACATCAGAGAAAACTCTCAGGGACCTTTGCGACTTTTGGTGACACTAGTAAACAAATGCAACTATACATTACTTATTTCCACTTGGGATACTGAATATTATGGAATTATTTAATTGCAGTCAAGGTAATGATGGACAGAAGAAGCTGGAGGTGCTAATCTTAAAGCAATGAACAGAGAGGTAACTAACAAATGTCGGTTTGCTGATAGCCTTTACATGACATCAGATTATCTCTTATTCTTACATATATATATTTATCGGTGCAGATAATAAGGAATAACGTAAAACAAAGGGGTTGAAGGTTCATACCTTTTTCCTCTCATTCTCCAGTTTTCTTCTTTCCATGTCAGTTTGAGCAACAATTTCACTTAGTTGCTTGGATCTCCTTTTGATGGCACGCTCTTTCTCATCCAAATGCTTTCTCAGCTGATCAGTCTCTTCAACAATTCTCCGCGAATGTTCACGGGCAGCAGACTGCATATTTCGCATTTCTGCACAAAAGACAAGATAAAACATAAAACACTAGACATGATCAATATCAGCAATGCAAAAGAGTGTATCACATGAGACTTTTCCATTAATGCAGTTCCACGAGGGTACCTTCATTGTAGCGTTGGTGCAGTGAGTCACTGTCTTCCATGGCCCTTTGAAGAGCGAGATCCATCTGATTACACTTGCACTCAAGTTCCATTAAATACTTGCTCTTAGCACTAATCTGGTTTGTCAAATTAGTTATGAGAGTCTCAGTCTTCCGGGACACCTCAAGTTGCAGTTCCGACACTGTCTTCAGTTCACCTCTTTCTGACAAGAACCTAGCAACTGGATCATCTGAATTGTAATCCTCTTCTTTTGCCAGCCAACCAAAAATATACTTTCCCCGCCGACCTGCCTCATTCCATTCCCTTTTACCCAGATGACGGGATTTGTAGTAGTTATGGAATGCCAGGGCATCCTTAAACCCAATCCAATCCTTCTCAAAGTGAACAACCACAAACCCAGTGTACCCATCAGAAGAATCCACAGCATTAATCCGCGAGGGTTTGAAACGATCTAGCTGCTGCATCACAGTGGCTCCATCTTTCTCTGTTTGCTCTGCTGGAACATTGGCGAGGATGCCCATCCAGGGATAAACATACAGCTCCTGATCTTGCACAGGCTTAGGGGGGTTAAACAGTGCTTCGGCTTGTCGCGCTGGCAATGAGCCTGCCGCATCAGCATGATCAGTCTTGAGAAGTTTGGCCAGGGCCTGGTGGTTTGCCTTCACCTTGGCAGCGCGGTTGGATGCACCCACCCCAATGGCATGCTGAAGCAGCTCATTGTAACGGTAATCCTGCTTCTTCTTCCCGGGGCAGAACGGGCATCTGAACCTGTCAGCGCCTAGTCTAGCCGCAAACCTGCCAGACTTGAGGTCCACATACACCTTCTCAGCATAGTCATCGATATCAGTATCACTTAGCTCTGACGACTCATCGGAGCTGCAGTCCATGGCAGACCTGAACAAACAGTAATTTTTCAGATAAAGAAGGCATGACTACAGTAACATACAGCAAGGCATATGATCAGGAAAAAAACATGGTGCATGAAACAATTCAATTTAAATGAATACTTATTGCTATAGACAGACATGCATGGACAGCAAGAAATGGCATTTCAGGTTTGTGTAGATCAACTAGCTAGTTAAGAAACGCAGGAAGCAGCTCATAAAAAAATTGAAAGCAAGATCGGCACACACATGTATCATATAACTTGTGCTCAAAAACTAACGGCAGCAACCACTGCTCACAGGCAACAAAATATCCAGATGCGAAGTATTATTAGTGTTGTGCACATGATAGGGTCACAAAAGAAGTCCATGCCTGATGTACGTTCACTTTGTTATCTAGTGCGAGGTGATTGGATCAGAGCATGGCATTATAACTCAAATTCAAATCTCGACACCAGCCATCGATCATATTTTCGTGGGGTTGGATGTCACGCCACCATTGCCAGACACTGACTGATCGTGTGTAGACTAGTAAGAAAAGTGTAAATGCGGACATTTGAACAAAAATGATGAAAGATCAGTATTAGGCCATTGGGCTGCTCATACATACGCAGCACACACACACACAGAGAACAGCAATGCACGGAAGACAACCGGAGAATGCATCCACAAACAGCATAACGCGAACCGCATGCTATACCTCGTCCTGAACGACCACAGACTCTCTCAGACAATAACACAAACACCTGTCGTCCGCGAACAAGGCAGCAGCCATGCCGAGGAACCCAGCCGGGCCCCGCGCGGGCGCACGAGACCCAGCACGAATGGAGGCCTCCGCGGCAGGAAATGAACATGGGAGCGCACGGCGAGACGCCGCCGGGCAAACCGAGGCTCGGCGAGGTGGGCATCGCCGGCGCAAAGCTGCGGTAACGACCTGTGAGTGACAAGACGCGAGGCTGAGGCTCCCTTTGGTGGGCCGGAAACAAGTACCCTAGGAGCGGTTTGCTCTGTTTCTCCTCAGCAGATCCAGCCCGGATCGGCCCAGGCCCATCCGGATCCGGCCCACCGAGCGGGGAGCAACGGATCTTGCGTGCTAGAGGCCGCACTTGGCATGACTGCTCCAGGACAGACGAGACAGGCAGACAGTGCAGACCACCACCCACGCCCTACTCGGATCATACATAAACACACATATTTGCACTGGATCTATCGTGCCTAAAACAAATTTCATCCGTAATAAAGAAATAGATGGATCTTTTCGACAAAAAAACCAAGATTAGATGACATAAATCATCTCCCGCAGACAGAAAAAAAAAGAGAGCGAGAGAGGGGCGATTGCTGCATACGTACATGATATCTCGGCAGCCCTCTCCTAGATCGGATGAACCGAGGCCGTAGCAGCAGTTGATTAATTACTGAAGACCTGCAATTAGTTAAACCAGAAGGGCGATTAAGGAAGGTGGCTGCGAACGGAGAGATAAGCAAATAAATCTAGCACACGAAAAGCATCAAGTATTAATTCGTTGAAGATGGTTAAGGAAAGATGCGGCCGAGATATGGATGAACAGAAGGGGAATCGAGAACACACACACAGCTAGCAAAAGAAAAGGTATAAACCATGGAAGAGGTCTCGATCCAACACATGAGCTCGCAAAGAAATGAGATCCAGCAGGAACGAAGAAAAAAAGCAGGGTATTTTGCAACCAAAAAGAAGGAAGAAACGAAAACGATTCTAGTAGGGAGTAGATGAAATTAAAGAAGAAGCTGCGAGCACCCACGTACGTGGATCTAGAAGGAGCAAATCGGGCATCAGTATGGTTAGCACGCTAGATCGGGAGAAAATAGGACGAGAAGAAGCAGTAGAAAACGCAGCCGTACGTAGCAAAAGGAAGATCGTTGGTAAAATTGCTCCTCCTCTGCTAGAAGGGGGAAGAAGAAAAATAAAGGAAAGATGAGGAGGAGGAAGAAAAAGATGAACCGCAAGAAACCAACCTCGTCTGCTCCTCCTCTCTCTATCTCTACCGCAGCCTCCTCCCTCTCCTGGTGTATGATATAGCAGCAGCAGAGGAAGAGAGAGGAGAGGAGAGATGAGATGAGAATGGGAAGGGGCAGCGCTCTGAAAAACCCTCTTCCTCCCTCCCACCACTTTCCTCAAATAGGCAAGGCACGCCGCCCGAGGCGAGCGGCACGGTGCAACCCGGTTCGGGCAACACGCATCGCGGCCGCACGCGTCGCATCCGACGGCTGGGGGCTCGGCCGGTGGCCGGGCGGTGGGGCCCGCTCGTGCTGCAAGAGCAGGTGGCAAAGGCAACGTACACACACAGAGAGATCAGAGATGCTGGGAAATGGCAGGCGGGCTGTGTCTGGGTGGGTGGGGAGCGTCCTTGTTTGCTTCTGCCTTCTTTGACTGCCCGTCATGGCTCTGGCTGGCTCCACCCGATACGTGCCGTGTATCTATCTGCCAAGCATGCATGTACGGAGCTCGGGTTGTGATTGGTTGACACAGCACAATGTGCTACGTACACAGCAGCACAAAAAAAGTTCCAATGGGTGGCCAATTTATGGGACGACACACACACACACACACACGGCCAAGGGTGTGTGGCATACCGATCGGCCTTGCATTGCACATCTGCGGACGTGGGACTTCTCTCTTGCTTCACTTTGTTTTGTGAGTATCTAAACGGTTTGTCTAACGAAAAAAAAGGAAAAGGTTTAGATTTTTCTTCCCTTCTTTGTAGATGCTGGTGATCTCGGCCAATGTAATTTACGTCGTCAGCATATTTGGCCGGGCTTCGAGGAGCGCCACGCCACGTGGAACGTTGCATTTTCAGTCTGTGGTTTATCGTGCTTCGTCACGGTGTTTTCTCATCTTCATCGACCAGCGCGTTTATATATAAGAGGTGAGTTAACGTGTAGCGCAAGTCTAGCTAGGCTTGGACGGTTGATTGCGAGGGTGCATGTTTGGTAAAAATCATCCTCAAATTAAACATCCATGCACAATTCTACGGTACAAACAAGGTCGTTTTTGGCTGGTCGCCAGGTTGGCTTGCCTAACAAGAATCTAGCTACTTCGGCGTGTTTATCACGCCGTTACACATGTGTCTTGCTTCTGCCCATTTTTTAGATGAGTTTAATTCTTTTGTCCGGATCCAAACGGCTATAAAATTTTAAAATTCCGTTAGGCGTGCCGATGGCGCCAATTTTTTCCCCTTTCCTGAATTGGTCATTCCATGGGCCGGCGGCGACACGGAAAATTCCGCGGTATTTGCCAATCATGCATGGCTGGCACTGGCATGATAGGAACTAGCTAGGAAACAATATTAAGTTGCATCTCCCTTG
>NC_061508.1:192250657-192279756 GCF_022539505.1 Lolium rigidum
CATGGGCCGGCGGCGACACGGAAAATTCCGTTAGACATGCCCATAGCGGTATATGGCAGGAGATATGTAACTTAATTACTCCCCATGTACGCTTTATCATTTATAGCATGTTTGGCCATAACCCTACTAAAACTAAGTACCTTCAAGTGTCCTAAAGTTTAAACTTTCACAAAGATGCATGACGCGTGATGACCCACAAGTATAGGGGGTGTATCGCAGTATCTTCGATAAGTAAGAATGTCGATCCCAACGAGGAGCAGAAGGTGTTGACAAGCAGTTTCGATGAAGGATTCACTGTAAATGCTCACAGACAAGTATTTAGGGGTTTTGATGTAACATATGAATAAAGTACGAGTAAATAAAGTGCGAGAGTAACAATTGCAGCGAGTGGCCCAATCCTTTTTAGCACAAAGGACAAGCCGGTTTGTTTACTTATAATGACCAAACGTTCTCGAGGACACACGGGATTTTAGTCTAGTGCTTTCGCTACATACGGCTAATTAATCTTCATTGTTTTGATAAGTGTTGTGTGGGTGAACCTATGCTAATGTACCGCCCTTCCTAGGACTAATACATACTTGTGATTATACCCCTTGCAAGCATCCGCAACTACAAGAAAGTAATTAAGATAAATCTAACCACAGCCTTAAACTCCGAGATCCTCGCGATCCCTCCTCGCATCGATATACCAACGGGGGCTCGGGTTTCGTCACTCCGGCAACCCCGCAATTGGCAAACGAGTACAAGATGCATTCCCCTAGGCCCATAAAGGTGAAGTGTCGTGTAGTCGACGTTCACACGACACCACTAGAAGAATAACACCACAACTTAAATATCATAACATTGAATATTACTCAACCATACTTCACTACTAACATTTAGACTTCACCCATGTCCTCAAGAACTAAACGAACTACTCACGAGACATCATATGGAACATGATCAGAGGTGATATGATAATGAATAACAATCTGAACATAAATCTTGGTTCAACGGTTTCACTCAATAGCATCAATAACAAGTAGAAATCAACACCGGGAGAGTTTCCCCTATCAAACAATCAAGATCAAACCCAAATTGCTACAGCGGTGACGAGGTGCAGCGGTGGAGACGGCGGTGATGATGATGAAGATGATGGTGATGGAGATGGAGATGATGTCCAGCTCGATGACGGTGACGATGGCGTCGATTTCCCCCTACGGGAGGGAATTTCCCCGGCGGATTCACCGCCCGCCGGAGAGCTCTTTCTCTCTCGGTGTTCTCCGCCCCGCAGAGGCGGTTGTGGCTCTTCGCGACGTACCCCTTCTGGCTTAGGTTTTCGGGACGAAGGAGTACGCGAAGAAAAGGAGGCGAGAGGGGCTGTGGGCCCCTCTCCTCATAGGGCGGCGCGGCCAGGCCTTGGGCCGCGCCGGCCTATGGGGTGGGCCCACCTCGGGTCCCCTCTTCTCCCCTTCCGGCTCCCTTCGTCATCCGGAAAAATAGGAGTTTTCGTGTAATTCCCGTCAATTGTTGATCTTCCGAAATATTGCGTTCGACGATGCTTTTTCGAGCAGAATCCTGGCTCCGGTGCGCGATCCTCCAATAATCATGAATCATGCAAAATAGATGGAATAACATAAGTATTATCTCCAAATATGAAATATATCAATGAATAACAGCAAATTATGATATAAAATAGTGATGCAAATTGGACGTATCAACGCGTCGATAAATCAATGATGTGGGGTGAGGATAAGAAAAGAAAAAAGACTTACAAGATAGTTCAAATAGCTAGCAGCCTCTTGGCATGGTGGTGAAGCTTTGAGGGACATGATTCTATCCGCCAGATGCATATCTTGGTGCTCACCACATAGGAAACGCGTGGATATATATACATCCAAGAATTTCAGCGAAGTTCATAAATTTTACATGGTATTATCTTTTCTTTTTGAAAGAACATTATCAGTGATCTTCATTCAGTTGTAGAATGTGGTATGATGGAAATTGCGCTTGGTGTATTTGACGATTGCTCTTCTTTGTTGATATCGAAAAATGGGGACAGCTGGGAGATCGACGCGTCCCGCATGCTGCAATGCTCAACGAGTCCATATTTTGGAATATGTAAGCGTGGATCTGAACTGTTTGGAACGTAGTAATACCGTTTCATCGGTAAAGTTATCAGCAAGCGCCCGTGGCCTAATGGATAAGGCGTCTGACTTCTAATCAGGCGATTGTGGGTTCGAGTCCCACCGGGCGTGTTAATATTTTTATTTTTTTGCATTTACTCTCTCGACCCTCCGCCCTTTTGCTGTGAAAAAGAGCAAATAAGTTGGTCCCACCACTACGCTGTCATTTCTGCCCTTGAAAGCTGTGGGGTGTTGAAAAGCCTTGGTGGCAGCACGCAGCTGCTACAATCGATCCAGCTCCGGTACAAGGACGGCCTAGCTACACAGCTACCAGTGCCACTACCATATGTCCGTGTCTGTCTGGCGCAAAAATGGCATCCTGCTCTCTCCCCGTTTCGTCCATCAGTCTCGCAGCTAGCCTGCCTTTCCGCCTTTCGGGCAGCTGCGCAGCCGCAGCGCAGGCACGTCTCGCCAAGCTAGCAGCAGCGACGTGTCGACACTGGGAACCAGCAGCGAAAGCCATCACTGGACGCACTGCCCAGCGTTGCCTCATCACATGGTTTTCTACCGTGAACATCACACCGTTTGCAAACCATAAGAGCATCTTCAACTATGACCCCAAATAGTTGCCGGTAGGAGTGCCGGCACCTCCGTTTGGGGGTGCCCGGCACAGCATCCTCCATTTGGTGACGTTGTTCCCACACCGGTGTCTCCTAAACGGCGTCCCTCTTAAAAAAAATCTTTTTTACAATATTTTGAAACAACATATCAATCACATTTTATTCATACTATATTCAATAATTCATACAATCACATAAATAGAATTAAATTATTCATGCAATCAAACAAACTAGTACTTAAATTATTCATACAATCAATCAAACAAACAAACAAATAGTGCTTAAATTATTCATACAACCAAACAAATAAAAATAAAATCATGCATTGTTGGCGGCTCCTCTCCTCGCCCACAAATGCGCAGCTAGATCCGCCTTAAGTTGTGCATAGACATCTGCATCTCGAATTTCATTATGCATATGAAGAAAGGCAGCAAATTCTTGGGGTACATACTCTACCTCAGCAAGTGGCCCTTGATAATCAAATGGTTGATCATCCTGCACAGGTTCGTCGCGCTCGCTTTCAATGATCATGTTGTGGATGATCACACAAGCGTTTATCACCTCCCACATCTGAGCCTCGGACCAAGTGAGAGTAGGGTACCTGACAATGGCAAAACGCTGCTGAAGCACCCCAAAAGCACGCTCAACATCCTTGTGTGCTGCTTCCTGGTATGTTGCAAAATAGGTTTCCATCTCGTTTGATGGAGAGGAATTGTCTTCACAAATGTAACATACGGCGGGTAGATACCATCAGCTAGATAGTACCCCTTGTTGTATGCGTGGCCGTTTACCTCAAAGTTCATAGCAGGAGTTTGTCCCTCAGCTAGCCTGGCAAACATCGGAGAGCGCTGCAGCACGTTGATATCATTGTGTGTTCGTGCCATGCCAAAAAAATGCATGCCAAATCCAAAGCTCATGGTCTGCCACAGCCTCAAGAATGGCATTGGTTGTATCTGGAGGAGCTCCGTATGCAAGACAGTGCATTGCAGCGGTGCACTTCTGAATTGAGGTGAAGCCCCACAAACCTGTGCAATCTTGCTCGGCCATGAAGTAATTGACGTACTCTCTGACGCCGTAGACAATCTTCAAGAACAGGTCCTTCTTCATCCTAAACCGGCGCCGAAATTCCTTCGGCGAATGAGTCGCATCGTCGGTGAAGTAGTCGGCGTCAAGCAGCATTGCGCCGGCTTGACAATGTCGGTTGATGTTCCTCCTCTTGCCTGGCTTTGAGCCGCCGTGACGAGGCACGACGAAGAAAGGCTGGCGAACGCGCAGCATGGTCGTCAGAATCAGCTGTTGTTGTTGCCACCGGACAGCCTCAGCGTTCTGCTCCTCCGTGAACAGCTGCATCATCATCTCGTCGTCGATGTCCATCGCAGCAATCGAACGAACACCTTGCGGGCGGGGCGGTTGTGTCGTGGTGGCGGCGAGCTCTGTTCCGGGCGAAACAGCGGCCGCTGGTCGAGGGGGTGGCGGCCATGTTGATGGACGGCGGTTCCTAAACATGCGGCGGTGTCTATTGCAAGCAAGGGCGCAGCGGCGACGGTGGCGATCTAGAGGGGTGGGAGTCGACTCGGGCGTGGATAAGAGACGGGAAATGGGCGCGGGTAAGAGACCCATGCTCGTTTTCTGACGTTCCGGGAGGCGCCGACGCGTCCCATTCGCGCCCTTGGCCAAAGGCCGGCACGGGGTTGCCGGCGATTCTATTAGGCTCAAAAACTAGCCGGTGCCGTTTGGGGCACACCGGTGCGCGCCCTTGGCCAAAGGCCGGCATGGGGTGCCGGCGATTCTATTAGGCTCAAAAACTAGCCGGTGCCGTTTGGGGCACACCGGTGCAAGCCTAAAAACCACGCCGGCCCCCAAATCGCTATCAGAGCCGCTATGGGGGCGCCGGTGGAGATGCTCTAAGCATACACCAAGAACAATACGTTGTTCAGATGAAACCTGCATGTACATTGTTGTATTGGTTGTATTCCATACTTTTGTACCACAATGTCCATTGAAGATTGTACTGAGTAGAAGCTGCACAGCCTTGTAACGTAACTTATTTTGGAATAAGCATACTGCATACACCAGGTACAAACAGCGTATATATATGTTGTAATTGTCCTTTTCTTAGGATTTTCTTCTCCTGTATAATCGTTTGCACATTGCAACCGTGAGGGTTGCCCCAGGTACATGCCTCAACCAACACGCAATACAAAATTGGCATGTCCAGGATGTTCCTTGCATCACGTGTATTTATGTAAATAAATAAAACAACAGGGCAAAATCGAGCCTCGGGGGGTGCCTCTTGAAATGCAAGCTCATAAATGGGACAGCAATCCGGCTAGAGCTCGTGGGCGCAGCGGCCCTCGCGCTCCAAGAGTAATCGAGTCGAATCCATATTGTGTGGCGTTCTCTGCTCAAAACCCGTTGGGCCTGCTCCCAACCTTTGAAGATTTCTGCTGCTGCTCGAGATCATGGCTGAAGGCAGCATCCAGCGCCTGGAAATAATATATAATCAGCTTGCTGAAAAGTATCAAAGGAAACTAGAGTCCATGGTGATTCATGTGCGTCACGTGGTTTACTAGGTGATGAAATGAGGATGAAGAACAGGGAATAAAAATAAAAGCAGTAAAAGAAACACTTGCTATGATCAGTGTACTTCTGCTTTATTAAGGAAATAAGCAGAACTTTTCCCCTCAGTTTAAAGAAAATACAAATATGGATGCATCCAGTTAATTCATGAGAAAGGAAAAGGGCATAGTTTTCCTCTGCATCATCACAACAAACTTCAGATCAAATTCTTCAGCGCATAGTAATGATATACACGGTAAGGAATGGTAGGAACCTGGGTCATGGGCTTCACAAGCTGAGATATTTCATGTCTTACATCAGGCTGTGCTGATTCCTTTATATCCTGCAGTACAAAGTTGCACATGAAATCTCTCTGTCACCAACCTTTTAGCAGCAACATAAGCAATTCCATAACAATGCATTCAAATATAATCCGAAGACTGCATCAGTAAACTCAGTAATTGCACGTTTTAGGGGCATCAGAAAAGGGTATATTAAAATCCATGTATCAACTGTGCTGGGGGAAGATTTACCTGTAACTTCTGATATATCTGTGTCATTGCGTCCTTCACCCTTTGAACCTGAGGACAAGTACATAAACATTGAAGCAATTGATACTAAAAAGAATGGGTCTGAATGTTTTAACTACTCCCTCCGTCCGTTAATAGATGTCCAGCGGTTCGTCTAAATTTGGATGTATCTATGCCTAAAAAATGTCTAGATACATTCGAATTTAGACAAATTTTTGACATCTAAAAATGGACAGAGGTAGTACATCAGACAGTTCATCATACTAGCAGTCCTACCAGGTCGCTGGACTTCCTAGAATTAGTGAAAAAACTGTAGACTATAGTGGAACAAGACCATCAATCCAGACATTCTTGATTTACAGTTAAGCTATGTATATCAATACTCGATTATATGTAACACCTGCTATTTTCTAACAATTGGTTTTTTATTAGAATCAAAATGCAGTATGAGAAAACCAAAAGCAAACCGAGTTACCGAATACATTTTATAGCCAACAATATAATAACAATAACTGGTGGTGGTCAGTTTTGATCATAAGTTCATGATGGTACAACACTGCATTTAACTCCATAATTATTAATAGTGAGAAAACAGACAACAATGTTGGCAACACATCAAACTCAACCAGCAAAGCTGCTCGTTTATACTTGCATCCACACTAGTTAACACAGCGCTTTTAATGTGCAATGATGTTCTTCTCATTCTTGAGAACGAGGATAACTACATTCCCATAACCACTTTATGAACCAAAATATAGCTAGCCACTAAGCTAATATTACAAAGTTCCGCCCAAATACTTCACATTGGCTAGAAAGTAGTGCAAATAAGATAGGAATGATGATACACCTTATTATAAAGGACTGTGGTTGTTATAGGGTATGATGACCAAAAATGGCGCAGCAACTCCTGGATAGCCGTCCAATGCTAAAAAAAGTAGATAGTTCACAAGAAACACCGTCAATACAAGAATAAAATGTACATACAAAACCTTCTAGTACAGTGAGATGATTTTAGAACAGTTGAACAGAATATACATACAAAAAAGGTACATCAGGCCAAGTCTGGAAAATAAATATTCTAGAGCGAACTGAAATTATAGTACATCTGCCTAAGACATAAAACAACTCACATCCATAAGTTCATCTCGCGTACGGTGTGGAAGATGACCAAGGAGACTGTCTTGTGGATTCTTCAGATTAAGCCTCCGCGAACGCGAAATTCCTTCGTTCAATTCATTAAGAACCTAGGCCCATACCATGCAGGTAGTTAGGTTTTCCTGCTCACGCAATTTAATAGCTTAAGAGTAGAGAAGCCACAGTAGCAGCAATACAACATCATGCAAAATATGTGCTAGTACAGGAAAAATTGGGAAAAAATGAATTACTGGAATGTTGATGACATGATAAGTCCAAGATAGTTCACACTAAGAATTGGAAAGAAACAATAAGAATTGGAAAGAAACTCTAAGAATTGGGAAGAAACTCTAAGAATTGGGAAGAAACAGTAAGATTGGAAAGAAACTCTAAGAATTGGAAAGAGATGGGATAAATGGATCGCTCACACTAAGAATTGGAAAGAAACACTAAGTCAAACTAGTTCTTTTTTTTACCAGAAAACTGTAGGGCATGCCCCTACAGTAAACTTTTATTAAAATATTTACACAAACATACAAGCTTTCTCAAAACCATATCTACATTGACCCCACGACAAAAAGGGAGATGAAACAGTACGCACAGGAGCAAAAAACATAGAGGATAGGGGTGCAATGCTGTACCCCCATAAGTCAAACAAGCAAAATAAACTAGTACCAGTTTTCTAAACCAATTTTTGTACATTCCCCTGGATTTCATAAGTACTCCAACAAAAAGAAAGCATCTCGGTTAATAAAAATACGTAAGCTTGTACCCGTCCATTCACAGATCAGCTATAGTTGTTAAAGCAATGCCCTGGTAAAAGGTAGCAGAAGGCTTGTTCTTTCTTACTCGAAGTTGCACTCAGGTGCAGCCGTTTTAGAGCTAGGTGATATTCTCTGTGTAAATCAATATTGGATCTGTTCGATATGGACCTAATACTGAATCAGCTCTATTTACAGAGCTGATCTTTCGAGAAGACGTGTCCTATACACAAAATTAACTATAGAAGATATGGATTTGGGATCATAGGATCAGGTCTCAAGTAAAACTGTTTACCTTAAGGGCCACATCTGACTGAAGAACTGGAATGTTCAATTTATTATCTTTTATCAAAGACATTTGATCCATCAAATGACGGAATGCGTCATCTGTACTCAGGCTGCAGCTGCGGGCCTTTCTTCCCTCATTACTGCCACCTAAAGGTCTCAGAGCATTTGCTTGCTGGGAATCAAAATATTCTCGAGGATCCTATAAGACAAGGAAGGCATAAGAATCCATAACCTGCAATATATTACTGTGGCTGATATATCTGTTCTTAAGACATATGAACCATCTTTACCTTTATACAAAGTGGTGCATATGGGAGACTTCGTGGAGCTTGCAAATCCTCTATCTCAGTCATGCGGGCCACCTTTAACGATCTCTCATGACTAGTATCCTCAGAAACAGAACTTGAAGGTGGTTCTGCAGTATATAACTCATCAGCATAAATAAGAAACTATTTAAGGTGAGAAAGAAAACACACACAGCAATATAATTTCTAACCCTTCTTGGACCTTGCAAGTGCTTCAGCCACAGTCTTCGTATCAGTTGATTCGACATCTGCAAAAGCACGCATAACACAATATAACCACCTTAGGCACTAAAAACATATAATGCCCTGAGTTAAACAGCCAATAAGTAACTGCAGAGCTAGAAAATGAAACCTAAAGGCAGAATTCCTCCGATCCAAAATGGAAAGCCACCAACACAAAGTAACCACTACAAGTCTACAACGTTATAGTTTGCAACCAACCAACAATTTAGGACGATTGTTTTGTACTATTGCCGTGTATTATCTTTCAGGACTTGGTTAATGAAGAATTAGAGCCAGAATACATAATTCAGATGGATAGGAAGTCAGAATAAAGAAGTGTAATTGCAGAAGAACTGTTAGCAATTAGCATACCCAAATATCTGGGGTCAGTATCATCTCATAATAGTCATAGATAACATGAAAACTTTTTGGTTAAACACAAAACTTCTACCTGTTGATCTCCCTTCAAGAACAACAGCAGCATGCCGATTCAGATCCTGAGAAAGCGTTCTCCCAGCCAACTCACTATCAGCATCAACTGTCTCTCTGCTGCCATCACGGAGAATCCCATGATCCTATATGACAAAACAATATAACACTTTTAAGATAGGATAGGTAGTTCATGAGAGTACAAATTGCGAATTTGCGATCAATAAATAGCAGAATAACTTGTTCATTGCGAGAAAAGGATAAACCGCTTGGCCTTGTGAAATTGTAGACATAACAAAAAGGCAACAACACAAACGCACCGCAAGATGGATGTAGTCATCCCCTGCATCTGCCTCCATGTCTAAGGTTGGGTCTACTCGTTTTATCTGTAAACAAGAATTTAGTCACTAAAACAAAAGAAGAATCTCAAAATATGCAGGATTACAACAATATGCAGCTAGAATCATACCTTGAGCTTTGCCTCCTTGGCAAGTATATCATCATTTTTCAAGAACATAGCTAATTCCTCATCTTCAGCAGCCTCAGCTTTCGCCGCTAAAGTATTTTTTGTCCTAAGTAGATACTCAGCTCTACAGTATTTTGTCCAAAAGTCCTTTTCCGACAACTTTTTGTGGACAAAGTGACATGAGAGATGAAGGAAAAAAACAAACCTCAATGAGAATACAAATTCACTTTATACCGATACAGATATATTGCAAAATTAACTTAAACTTAAGCCGAGACTTCCTAAAGCCAAGGGCAAGCACATGAAAACTGTATAAACAAATATGCAGTATCTACCTTCTTTGGAACATAATCTAAAAATGCCCGATGCACGGCTGGCTTTTCTGCAAAAATCTGCAAAACATCGAAAAATATACGATGTTCATATCAAGTTATTTGTTAAAGACGTCTAAGTGTTGCAAGTTCTCAACATCCAAATTAACAATCGTCGTTTAGCATATATACGGTTAATAATGTATGCCAGGTATACTAATATTGTTGAGGAGATGCAGCCCAGCTCAAGGACCAGAATAAGCCCTATTTGAGCAAGGACTATAGTTACAAGGAATCCTGATCGACAGGATTGAGATACGGGGTAATGATGGGTGTGGCCTCACGGGTGGTTATAGGTGTGGGTGAAAACGGGTAATGTTCTTCTTGGCAGTCTTTTAAATGTAGCCCCATTGCATCTGGGTAAATAACTAATGAGGACTGATAATGCATTGATATAATCTAATTGTATTTGGAGAATGAAATGAATAACTGAATAAGAGCAGAATGAGAAGGAAGGGGACAACTTCTAGGTATGAGCTACGCAGTACTATATCAAAACAATTGTTTACAAATCCCATTGCCAGAAAAGCAGATATAGCTTTTCCTCAAAACATAGCCTTGCACTTGTGACAGTTGAAAAAAATCAAAATGATGCTAGCAGGCAGAGACCTGCATTTGGACGATGGTTCGTGACTAAAGTAGAAAAAACGTACCTGATGGATAATCTCAGTAGTCAGACTGAAAGTAACCTTATTCGTCTGTAAAGGGTTACACATAAAGTAGAAATGAGTAAACTAGCATCATGAACAATCACCAGTGTTATTCATTTATAACAGAAGCAATCATAATATACCATATATCATGGGCCCGCAACAACAAACACAGCATACCTGCCCATCAGCGGATGGCCTAACATCAGCTAGCATGGCACTTTTGAAACCTGGCTTTTGTTTTGATGCTTTGCTTGCTTCATCATCAAGTAAATTCTGCAAAAGGCCTTATAAATACTGGTTTCAACTGAATAAATCACACACAAGTACACCATGAAACAAACAGAAAATGTATACGTGCAGTACCTTCCTTGTGGCCCAAAATTCAGACTCTTGCAGAACATTTCCAAGAACAAACTTCTTATGTAACTTCTGTAATTCACTGCCAAACAGAAAAGAGTTCAACAAGTCATTAATAGAAGATAAATATGTTCTCCTCATTACAAATATTTCTGTATCATTCTATCTTTTGACAAATTAATCAAAACAACTATGATTCATTAACCTAGCAGCATGAACATGGTCCTGAGGTGAACTACTGATACAATGTATCTGAATGACAGTCCATATCAAGATTGTTAGGTGGAATGAAAACATTTCAACATCTGCACTTCATTTAGGCTCTTTAAAAGATATACAGTTACAACTTACAACACATATAATGCATATCATTCTCGACCTAGCAGCTACACTAAAACAGCTTCATGATGTGGCACAGACTTGCATCAAAAAAGACAGGTCAGTAAAGACTAGCAAAAGAGCGAAAGTTTAATTTACTCTTTAACTTAAGTGAACCTGCGAAAGCCAAATATATACTTCACAAGAAAAAAAAATCCCAGAATCGGTTGATAAAAAAAAAACATGTAAGAGCCCAGAAAATTACTAAAGAGAGCAAGTAAACTTAGACCATTGCGTTCATCATCACTACCTCATGTTGTTCTCAGCAGAAGGACCAGGCTGGGGTGTTAGAAATAATCACATTACCTGTCTTCTCGCAGCAATTTCATCCGTCTTTCCATTTCGGCAGAACTGAGCTGATCTGGACCAGTTGACGCAACTGATTTTTCAGGAGGTGCATTTGGTCTAGGAGGTACAATACCCTGATGTTTGCCTAAAACCCTAGCTGAAAGGACAATGTTATCAGTTACCTATGCGCTATGTTGGCAATAAGTGTATAGACTAGAGGCGAAACTCCAAAACAGAATAATCACAGTAGGCACCAAAGGTAACATTAGAAAACCAAATAGTCATCTATCTAAACAGAAAAATCAGTTCCGAAACAATGTATCTGTTTATAATTATAAGCATGTGATATACAGTTTTTACATAACAGCGTACTAAAACTAAGTCTGGCAAAAAACAATGTTGCAAATGGATTATTCTGAATGAGCCATTACCTACAAAGTCGCGGCATGAGTCACGGCTACCAACGTTATCAAACTCAAACATGTAGCCACCGCCCTAAGAAAAGAAAAAAAGCATGCACATCACAATCACATCGGTGAAAGAAACAAATTTAGAGCATCTGCCTGTAAACCAGAACACAACGGGATGCTTCAAGTTAACTGATCATACCTTGTCAGAATCTTTTGAAAGATTCAATAATGGTGGTGTTGATTTGCTCCCATCTACTTTGTTGAACTTGTGACCTGAAGCACATGGAAGAATAAACTCCAAAATTACCATCAAGCATATTCGTAATGTAGATGAAATCAATTTAAACTGTTTCCTCAACCACTATGCATGACCTACTCCGGCACAGCTTAATATGTAACCTTGGATGTATTTATTCAGTTACTATGCAATTCTTCTTGTGTATATAATTTCAAAAGGCTCCACAGTAAATCACAAACCACATCCAGGAGATGCCCACAAATCTACACAGTTAACAGTCTCATGACACCACTTCAGTCATCGGGACAATGACAGTTCTTTGATTTTGTATTCCTGAAACCAGCACTACATATGGACAGAAGGTAGGTACCTTTGATGGTCCGGAAATCGACATTGAGCTTCATTAGAGAGCGTGGATCGTTAGGAGTAAATGTTAGCTTATCCTCACTCTGCAATTACAAGAACAAATGATTGATTCGATTTAGATCATCAGGCAAACTCGTTAATCTTTATGGTCAACTTGCAAGCATTAGCAATTTAGCAGTTGCCAAGAAAGGAATGAAGGAAGTAGCCAAACAACTACTTTGATAAGGATAATTTTAGCAGGAGCTGAGCCCCCAATTTCTTTAAGCAAACTGGATGATACAACTTTTTTTTTTAGATAAAAAGGGGTGAAACCCCCAGGTTCCATTAAAATGCAACCAAAAGTCACAAGGATCCAGCGAGCTGTGAACCTGGATGATACAACTTGGAGCGTGAACTAGCACAGTCACAACACTATGAGCGAATGAAAGATCATGTTTGGTACACAATGTTGTTCGACTAAACCCCAGCGCCGGGCGACCTATACACATATAAACGATGTGGAAAGCGTTCCTCCGAAGATCCAAGCAGCGGCGTGCTTCAATTCGTTCCGTGTCGTATGGAATCAGAGACCTACTCGAGATTAATCAGTTGGGAATCCGAACAACAATCTAACCCCCTCCCCGACCCACAACCCAGCGGCCGAGCAGCAAAAGCAACGGCCGAGGGGGATTTTCAGATGGGAGAAGGCGGAGGAGCTGGAAACTACGAGTGAGGACGGGAACGCACCATCCGGAGGATGCCGATGGTGCCGGGGTCCCTGACCGTGGTCTTGTACTTGGCGCTGATCGTCATAGTCCCCATCGCCCCCTCCTCCTCGTCGCTCTCGCCGGGGCGGGGAACAGGCGAGGTAGCTAGGGTTTCTCTCGCCTCTCTCCGGGGATAAATCGCCCGGCTGGTCGCGTCGCCTCACCGGCGCCGGCGCCGGTGCTGATGGGGGTGCTGTGGAGTAGGGCTTGGTGCGAGGCCGCGCTGCTGTGCTACAGTCGAGACAGGTCGTGGGCGATAAATAAAAGGAGAGAAAGAAGAAGCCTCATATCGGCCCAATTACTGTGCGGGCCGGGTCTGAGATAAGGCCCATTGAGCTCAGTACGTACTTGTGTTCTGTTCTCTTCTTCCTCGGGTAGAAAGCAGAGAGGCGGGCAGAGAGATGGGGAAGGAGGCGCTGGACTACGTGCTGGTGCCGCTGGGGCTTGCGCTGATGGTGGGGTACCACGCGTGGCTTCTCCTCCGCATCCGGCGCCGCCCGACGACCACTGTCATCGGCGTCAACTCCATCAACCGCCGCATCTGGGTCCGCCACATCATGGAGGTTTGTCCGCCATTAACCCACCGCTCCCATTCCTGCCGGCTTCCGATCGATCACCATGTCTCGCGACGCCATTGTTTTTCCGGCGACTCTTGATCGTCTCGACTCCCGAGATTCGACATTTGTTTGATCGATCGGTTCGACATGCATGCAGGAGCCGTCCGGGAAGCACGCGGTGCTGGCGGTGCAGACGATCCGGAACAACATCATGGCGTCGACGCTGCTGGCTTCCACCGCCATCACGCTCAGCTCTCTCATCGCCGTCCTCATGTCCGGCGGCTCACGCGGCGGCGGCGGGGGCGGCCTCCTCCCGGGCGCGCCGCTCGTCGTGGGCGCGACGGGGGAGGAGGCGCTGTCGGCCAAGTTCTTCGTCATCCTCGTCTGTTTCCTCGTCGCCTTCCTCCTCAACTTGCAGTCCATCCGCTACTACAGCCACACCAGCACCCTCGTCAACGTCCCGCTCCGCGCGCACCGACTCCGCCGCCCGGGCCTCGCCGTCGACTACGTCACCGGGACGCTCAACCGCGGCAGCTACTTCTGGTCGCTCGGCGTCAGGGCCTTCTACTTCTCCTGCCCCGTCTTCCTCTGGCTCTTCGGGCCCATCCCCATGTTCGCCGCATGCACTGTCATGGTCTCCGCGCTCTACTTCCTCGACGTGTGCGAGGATTGGGAAGAGGAACACGATGGCGACCACGGTGTGAGCGGTGATCAAACCTCAGGACAAGGGAAGAATGTAGGGGAGCAGCAAGTGTAGATAGCACTGATGGTGGATCGAAGAATCTCCTGTCAGGTTAATTAGATGGCTAATGTTTCTGTTTTGCAGAATGATTAGATTAGATAGCTCATGATGAATAATAAATTGATAAGGGCATCTCCAGCTGCGCGACGCAAACGGACGTTGAGCCGTCGTGACCGAAAATGCGTCTGGACACTCCTCTAGTGGGGCGACGCAAAGTAATCGGGCCGTCCGCGGCGACGCAAACCTAGCCCAAATATGCGTCAGGTTTACGTCTATGCGGACGCTGAATAGTCGCGCCGAGCGTCCTCCTTCTCGTACCAGGTCCCGCAAGTCAGGGACAGCGAAAGCGACCGCTTCGATTTACTTCTTTTTCCCCTTCTTTGCTGCCCTACTGCGACGGCACCACCCCAACCCCAGCCGCCGCCGCAGCGCCGCAGTACTCGTCGTCCGGCTCGATTGTCGCCGCGCGGGAGGGCAGTATCGTACTCGGGATTGGCTCCGGCGCGTACCTGTCGGCTGTTTTGGGGTCAAACGTTGCCGGTTGCGCCGTCCTTTCGTGCCGCCCACGACCTGTTCGGTCAATTATGCCGGTAGATTTCTTCTCCTGTTTTCGGCGCTATTGTGTGTGGCCATTGATCCACAGTTCGTACCCACGCAGATGGACATGTGACAGATGTTGCAGAAGTTCCACGCCGAGGTCGTTGACTCCTCTTCCGACGAGGAGTTCGATCAGTCGACGCAGACATTGGCAACTACTGCGGCCTCCATGATCCACGAGTTCACTTCAAATGAGGGGCCGGTGCACCGGGGCTTTGTCAAGGGCCGCTCAAAAAACCTGCCGCGCAACAGAGTGGAAGGGCAGCTTCGGCTCCACAAGGACTACTTCCACCTCACCGATCCGGTGTTCAAGGAAAAATGTTCTGGCGCCGGTACAGGATGTCAAGGGAGTTGTTCATGGTCATTCTCCGGGGCGTTAGAAACTACGACCCCTACTTCCAATGCAGGCCCGATGCAACAGGTGCGCTAGGCTTCACCTCCTACCAGAAATGCTCCGCGGCTATTCGCATGCTATCATATGGAATGACTGCTGATATATTCGATGAGTATCTTCGAATGGGTGAGAGCACCTGCCTTGAGGCCATGTACAGATTTTGCCGAGCCGTGATTGCCGTGTTCGGACAGTATTACTGTAGGGAGCCAACTGTTGAGGATACAAGGCGGCTGTTGTCTATCAACGAGTCTAGAGGGTTCCCAGGAATGATTGGCAACGTAGTTTGCATGCACTGGGGGTGGAAGAACTGTCCATTTGGATGGCAGGGTCAGTACAACGGGCATGCGGAGGGACGGACTGTCATTCTTGAAGCTGTCATATCTCAAGATTTATGGATTTTGGCATTCATTCTTTGGCATGGCCGGTTCCAACAATGACATCAATGTGTTGCACCGATCACCGGTTGTCAACAGGCTCATACAAGGCAAAGCTCCCTGGTGAGCTATGAGATCAATGGAAATGAATATGACAAGCATATTATCTTGCTGGTGGCATCTACCCTGACTGGGCCACACTCGTGAAGAGTCTGTAATCCAAACTCCGAGAAGACGAGGAGGTTTGCCAAGATGCAAGAGGCTTGCAGGAAAGATTTGGAGCACGGATTTGGCGTGCTCCAAGCTCGGTGGGCAATTGTCCGTCACCCGGCAAGAACATGATCGCTGAAGACCATGCATGAGGTGATGACATGCTGCGTGATCATGCACAACATGATCGTTGAGAACGAGCATCCTGATGGCCGCAATGAGAACCACTGGGACTTCCAAGTGAGTTATTTGCGCCACTCCCCGGGGCTTTATCTTGGGAGAACTATCTGCATATGAATGTAGAAATCACTGACGAGAACGTGTGCAAACAGCTGCAGATGGATCTGATTGAGCATCAGTGGGCATTGGCTGGACATGAAGACCATGCCTAGAGGAATACCATCTTATTTTTGTGTAGACTTTTTAAAATTTGGAAGTATAAGGACTATGACTTCGCTGAATCTCTTTATTTTGTTGTTTTCAAACTTCATATTTCATGCCGACGCGGAAATGCGTCGGGCCGCTGGAGGCACCCCAGGCGCAAACGGACGCGCGGACAAAAATGGTTTTTCTCGCGTCTGTCGCGCGACGCAAACGGACGCTCGCGGACACCGATTTGTGTCGCGCCGCTGGAGATGCCCTAACAGAACACCAAAGATTAGACAACTTAGAGCATCTCCAACAAACATATGGTACCTTAGGGTCGCTAAAAATAGTATGCAGCGTTGGGATTTTTTTTAGGCGCCGGAGCGTTTCTAGGTTTTCCCGCGCCAAAATATACAGCTTTTACTAGATGCGCTAAATATAGCGCCGCAACTTTTACATATACATCGATTGAAAATAAGATCAAACATATTACTAAAATAGGTTTATAAAATAATGACAAGAACAATTGAACGTATACAATAGAAACATCTAATCGAAGAAGTCAATGTCTGGTTCCGACGACTCCAACGGTTCGCTCAAGAACATGTCCAACCAACGGTCGTGGTCGTCAAACATCGACAGCCGGCTTCTTGCGCCTCGATGAACCGCTTGCCCGTGCGAATGTCGTCCTTCTCCGCCTGTGCTCCGCCTTCTTCTGCGCGAAAAAGGCGCGCTCGTCGCGGACGTCCTGCGGGAAGGCGACAAGCCACGCCTCCATGGCGCGTTCATCCGCCTACGGAATGGTGAGGAGGCGCTTTTAGCGGCAGCACTGCTCGGCGGTGACGAGGCCGTCGAAGCCGGCCAAAAATTCCTCCTCCGCACACATAGTCTCTGAAGTTCAGTTGCTGCCAGGGCGCCATGCCGCTGCGTCGTAGGCGCGCGCCGCCTGCTCGACGATGTCGAACGTCCCAAGGGTGAGGCGCATGCCGTCGGCGCAGATCTCCATGTAGAACGCGCCGCTCGGGCGGGTGCGCACGCCGATGAAACCCGAGGAGTTGCGCCGTGGGGGCATGGTGGCGGCGGCTTGGCAGGAGTGAAGTTTCAGTGCGGTTGCCGACGCGTCGCGCGCCATTTTATACCGCGCGCCAAATCTTCCGCGTGCGTGGCGCTAAACTGGTGGTTTTTGGTGGTTTTTACTGCGCGGCCGCGTTTTAGCGCGCTTGTTGGAGATGCTCATAGAGAACAGCTAAACAAGTTATCTTAATTATGATAAAGGAAGCGAGTTGCAAGGCCCAGCGCTGTGATTTTTTCAAAAATTTCACAGATCTATTAATAATCATTAAAGGTACTATAAATAGGGTAACAAATAATAAAAATTACAAATAGAGTTGCAAGTTTTGTTCTTTTCAGAAATCCACGTGGTGCCTCACTATAGGATGAAAATAGAGCTGAAAATATGATAACAAACGGTACCACCCACTTTTGTTCGTTTCTGCTCCATTTTCATACTTAATTAAGGATAACCGAAAGTACTTCCTCCGTTCGGTTTTAATCGACGTGAGGGAGAGAAGAAATTAAACTAGTGATTGCTTTGTGCTGAGTCAATTAAATACGGACAGAGGTAGTACAACGGAACACACACGTGTCTGGTAGAAACGGTGGATCCAAACCAATGTTGCACCATCAAAAATCTCCTTCTGCTTTGCGGACCTCGTAGGTGTGTCACCTCGAACGGCGAACAATGTGTCTTTGGGGCACATCGGTTGGGACCAATCCATGTACAACTCACCGGGCTCTAGGTCGGGCACCTCTAGTCAACGCAATCGAAGGAGAACGCCAGACATGCATTCTATATTCCACGAGCCTTGTTCCGGGTGTCATGCCTTCTAGACCGTGCTAGCGCCATAGACAACACCATTGAAGTTGCTTGTCATGAACACTCCTGTACAACCCTCTTGACTTCGGAACATCACCGAAGTGTGAGCCGTCGAGGCGGCGATGGAGCTAGAGGACAAAAATCCCTCAGATAGGTCGCCGCCGCCTCATCGACCTAGTCTGGAAAGACCGATCTCACCGCATCGAGAAGCCGGCGAGAATACATGACCCTAGGCTCATCGACGAGACCAAGGAGAGCCTCGCCGAGGTGGGATTGGAGCCCTCGTAGTGTTAGATTTTGTGCATGGAAAAAAAATAGCCCTACACATACCACCAAGATCTATCTATGGTGATGCAACCTACAAAAAGAGGATCGAGGAGACTCACCGAGAGGATGCCGATGAAGACTCCAAATGCCGCGATCCCTGACCTAGGGGCTTCTGTCCAGGACACGAGGACTTAATCTCATCCTTGCTCCAAGAATCGAACGGACGATTCCTCCGCATGTATCGATGCATATAACTGAGCAATCTAACATGGCTCTGTTGTCCAGGACATAGTCATTTCGGTGAAAGTAGTGTTGCCTTACGTATGGTCGTGGAGAAAAATCGCGCACACGGGAAAGGGAGAGAGTGCCATGCCAGTGAGTTGTCCATTCAGAGGCGTGGGAAGGGGGAGCTACGTCTATATAGGAGGCCAGGGGAGGGGCGAGGGTTGGTTGTCGCCTTCCTTGGTCTCATCTTCCTCTAGCCCCCCCCCCCCCCGGGGTGTTGGCCAGGGGCCTCCCAAAACCCTACCCATACCCCCTCCTCGTCGTTTGAGCTACATTGATGTGGCCCTTCAGGGGGCTCAGGGAGAGGGGAAGCTAACCAATATGGGCCCCTAAGGGCCCATTAGACCATCCTTGAAGGGTTGAGACATTTCAGCCTCCTCTCTCTTCCTTCAACTAACTTTGAGACCTTTCTCTTGAAGTTCAGAAACCCTTATTTATCTCAAATAAATTGCCGGAAAATTCCCGAAAAAACACCGAAACCATTTTGATCACTCTGGAACATTTCTGCATTGTGCTTCTCTCTCATAATCAAGGGGTATAGCTCTCATACTTTCATAACCGATCGACGATTGGATAGAGGAAGTCTTAGATATTTGATTGGGAGAGAAGTTGTTTTGCAGGGAAATATCTAGAGCAGGTCCTCAAAATCCTCCACCATGCAACGAATCGGCACTACCTCTAATTTGTTCAGGTTCACCTCAAGGCAAGTGTTGAAGAGATGAATCACTCGGCCCCTCTCTCTTCTCTCACAAACACACACACACACGTACACAGAAACACTCTATAGCCAAGGAATAAGAACAAGCTTTGTCGTGACCTCTCCCTTGACACCCACAGTGGCGACATTTCTCGTGTTTCTGTCTTCTGCGGCGCTCTTCTCCCAAGAACTCTTCTCTAACATGCATGCATACTCACTCTTTATAACCTTGATACGTCTCCGACGTATCGATAATTTCTTATGATCCATGCCATATTATTGATGATACCTACATGTTTTATGCACACTTTATGTCATATTCGTGCATTTTCTGGAACTAACCTATTAACAAGATGCCGAAGAGCCAGTTGCTGTTTTCTGCTGTTTTTGGTTTCAGAAATCTTAGTAACGAAATATTCTCGGAATTGGACGAAATCAAGACCCAGGGTCCTATTTTGCCACGAACATTCCAGAAGACCGAAAGGGATACGAAGTGGGGCGACGAGGCGCCGCCACCATAGGGCCGCGCGGCCAGAGGGGGGCCCGTGCCGCCCTATGGTGTGGGCCCCTCGTCAGCCCTCCGACTCTGCCCTTCCGCCTACTTAAAGCCTCCGTCGCGAAACCCCGATGCGAAAAACCACGATACGGAAAACCTTACCGAGACGCCGCCGCCGCCGATCCCATCTCGGGGGATTCCGGAGATCTCCTCCGGCACCCTGCCGGAGAGGGGATTCATCTCCCGGAGGACTCTACACCGCCATGGTCGCCTCCGGAGTGATGAGTGAGTAGTTCACCCCTGGACTATGGGTCCATAGCAGTAGCTAGATGGTTGTCTTCTCCTCATTGTGCTTCATTGTTGGATCTTGTGAGCTACCTAACATGATCAAGATCATCTATCCGTAATACTCTATGTTGTGTTTGTCGGGATCCGATGGATAGAGAATACCATGTTATGTTAATTATCAAGTTATTACATATGTGTTGTTTATGATCTTGCATGCTCTCCGTTATTAGTAGAGGCTCGGCCAAGTTTTTGCTCTTAACTCCAAGAGGGAGTATTTATGCTCGATAGTGGGTTCATGCCCGCATTGACACCGGGACAGGTGACGTAAAGTTCTAAGGTTGTGTTGTGCTGTTGCCACTAGGGATAAAACATTGGCGCTATGTCCGAGGATGTAGTTGTTGATTACATTACGCACCATACTTAATGCAATTGTCTCGTTGTTAGCAACTTAATACCGGAGGGGGTTCGGACGATAACTCGAAGGTGGACTTTTTAGGCATAGATGCAGCTTGGATGGCGGTCTATGTACTTTGTCGTAATGCCCAATTAAATCTCACTATACTTATCATGACATGTATGTGCATTGTTATGCCCTCTCTATTTGTCAATTGCCCGACCGTAATTTGTTCACCCAACATGCTTTTATCTTATGGGAGAGACACCTCTAGTGAACTCGTGGACCCCGGTCCATTCTTTAATACTGAAATACAAATCTGCTCGCAATACTTGTTTTTACTGTTTTCTCTCGCAAACAATCATCTTCCACACAATACGGTTAATCCTTTGTTACAGCAAGCCGGTGAGATTGACAACCTCACTGTTTCGTTGGGGCAAAGTACTTTGGTTGTGTTGTGCAGGTTCCACGTTGGCGCCGGAATCTCCGGTGTTGCGCCGCACTACATCCCGCCGCCATCAACCTTCAACGTGCTTCTTGGCTCCTCCTGGTTCGATAAACCTTGGTTTCTTTCTGAGGGAAAACTTGCTGCTGTGCGCATCATACCTTCCTCTTGGGGTTCCCAACGAACGTGTGAAATACACGCCATCAAGCATATTTTCTGGTGCCGTTGCCGGGGAGATCAAGACACGCTGCAAGGGGAGTCTCCACTTCTCAATCTCTTTACTTTGTTTTTGTCTTGCTTTATTTTATTTACTACTTTGTTTGCTATATGAAAAACACAAAAAAATTAGTATACTTGCATTTACTTTATCTAGTTTGCTTTATTTACTACTGCTAAAATGGCCACCCCCGAAAATACTAAGTTGTGTGACTTCACTAGCACAAATAATAATGATTTCCTATGCACACCTATTGCTCCACCTGCTACTACAGCAGAATTCTTTGAAATTAAACCTCGCTTTACTAAATCTTGTTATGCGAGAGCAATTTTCCGGTGTTAGTTCCGATGATGCTCGCTGCCCATCTTAATAATTTTGTTGAACTATGTGAAATGAAAAAGTATAAGGATGTAGATGGTGATATTATTAAATTGAAATTGTTTCCTTTCTCATTAAGAGGAAGAGCTAAAGATTGGTTGCTATCTCTCGCCTAAGAATAGTATTGATTCCTGGACTAAATGCAAGGATGCTTTTATTGGTAGATATTATCCCCCTGCTAAAATTATATCTTTGAGGAGTAGCATAATGAATTTTAAACAATTGGATAATGAACATGTTGCTCAAGCTTGGGAAAGAATGAAATCTTTGGTTAAAAATTGCCCAACCCATGGACTCGACTACTTGGATGATCATCCAAACCTTCTATGCAGGACTAAATTTTTCTTCGCGGAATTTATTGGATTCAGCTGCTGGAGGTACCTTTATGTCCATCACTCTTGGTGAAGCAACAAAGCTCCTTGATAATATGATGGTTAATTACTCTGAATGGCACACGGAAAGAGCTCCACAAGGTAAGAAGGTAAATTCCGTTGAAGAATCCTCTTCCTTGAATGATAAGGTTGATGCTATTATGTCTATGCTTGTGAATGATAGGACTAATGTTGATCCTAATAATGTTCCGTTAGCTTCATTGGTTGCCCAAGAAGAACATGTTGATGTAAACTTCATTAAAAATAATAATTTCAACAACAATGCTTATCGGAACAATTCTAGTAATAACTATAGACCATATCCTTATAATAATGGTAACGGTTATGCTAATTCTTATGGGAATTCTTACAACAATAATAGGAATACACCCCCTGGACTTGAAGCTATGCTTAAAGAATTTATTAGTACACAAACTGCCTTTATCAAATCTGTTGAGGAAAAGCTCAATAAAATTGATATTCTTGCTTCTAAGGTTGATAGTCTTGCCTCTGATGTTGATCTTTTGAAATCGAAAGTTATGCCTAATAGGGATATTGAAAATAAAATTGTTACTACAGCAAATGCCATCCAAGTTAGAATTAATGAGAATATAAGATTAATGGCTGAACTGCGTGCTAGGTGGGATAGAGAAGAAAATGAAAAACTAGCTAAAGAGAAAAATGTAGCTAAAGTTTGGACTATTACCACCACTAGCAATGCTGATGATTCACATGTTGCTGCACCTCCTACTATTAATGGTAAAATAATTGGTGTTGGCAATGTTTCTACTCCTAGTGCAAAGCGCGCAAAATTACTCGAAACTCGCTTGTGATAAAACTCGCTGAAATTTTTTCCAACCTTGGGGATGATAATCCCATTGCTTTAGATTGTAATGATTTAGATTTTGATGATTGCCACATCTCTGAAGTTATAAAGTTCTTACAAAAACTTGCTAAGAGTCCCAATGCTAGCGCTGTAAACTTGGCTTTCACAAAACATATTACAAATGCTCTCATAAAAGCTAGAGAAGAGAAACTAAAACTTGAAACTTCTATTCCTAGAAAGCTAGAGGATGGTTGGGAGCCCATCATTAAAATGAGAGTCAAAGATTTTGATTGTAATGCTTTATGTGATCTTGGTGCAAGTATTTCGTTATGCCTAAAAAAGTCTATGATATGCTTGACTTGCCACCATTGAAAAACCGTTATCCGGATGTTAATCTCGCTGATAATGCTAAAAAGAAACCTTTGGGGAAAGTTGATAATGTTCATATTATGGTTAACAATAACCTTGTCCCCGTTGATTTTGTTGTCTTGGATATTGAATGCAATGCATCTTGCCCCATTATATTGGGAAGACCGTTTCTTCGAACCGTTGGTGCTACTATTGATATGAAGGAAGGTAATATTAAATATCAATTTCCTCTCAAGAAAGGTATGGAACACTTCCCTAGAAAGAGAATGAAGTTACCTTATGATTCTATTATTAGAACAAATTATGATGTTGATGCTTCATCTCTCGATGTTACTTGATATACACTTTCGCGCCTAGCTGAAAGGCGTTAAAGAAAAGCGCTTATGGGAAACAACCCATGTTTTTACTACAGTATTTTTGTTTTATATTTGAGTCTTGGAAGTTGTTTACTACTGTAGCAACCTCTCCTTATCTTAGTTTTATGTTTTGTTGTGCCAAGTAAAGTCTTTGATAGTAAAGTAAGTACTAGATTTGGATTACTGCGCAGTTCCAGATTTCTTTGCTGTCACGAATCTGGGTCTACCTCCCCGTAGGTAGCTCAGAAAATTAAGCCAATTTACATGCATGATCCTCAGATATGTACGCAACTTTCATTCAATTTGGGCATTTTCATTTGAGCAAGTCTGGTGCCCTAATAAAATCCATCTTTACGGACTGTTCTGTTTTGACAGATTCTGCCTTTTTATTTCGCATTGCCTCTTTTGCTATGTTGGATGAATTTCTTTGATCCATTAATGTCCAGTAGCTTTATGCAATGTCCAGAAGTGTTAAGAATGATTGTGTCACCTCTGAACATGTTAATTTTTATTGTGCACTAACCCTCTAATGAGTTGTTTCGAGTTTGGTGTGGAGGAAGTTTTCAAGGATCAAGAGAGGAGTATGATGCAATATGATCAAGGAGAGTGAAAGCTCTAAGCTTGGGGATGCCCCGGTGGTTCACCCCTGCATATTCTAAGAAGACTCAAGCGTCTAAGCTTGGGGATGCCCAAGGCATCCCCTTCTTCATCGACAACATTATCAGGTTCCTCCCCTGAAACTATATTTTTATTCCGTCACATTTTATGCACTTTGCTTGGAGCGTCGGTTTGTTTTTGTTTTTGTTTTGTTTGAATAAAATGGATCCTAGCATTCACTTTGTGGGAGAGAGACACGCTCCGCTGTAGCATATGGACAAGTATGTCCTTAGGCTCTACTCATAGTATTCATGGCGAAGTTTCTTCTTCGTTAAATTGTTATATGGTTGGAATTGGAAAATACTACATGTAGTAATTCTAAAATGTATTGGATAATTTGATACTTGGCAATTGTTGTGCTCATGTTTAAGCTCTTGCATCATATACTTTGCACCCATTAATGAAGAAACACTTAGAGCTTGCTAATTTGGTTTGCATATTTGGTTTCTCTAAAGTCTAGATAACATCTAGTATTGAGTTTTGAACAACAAGGAAGACGGTGTAGAATCTTATAATGTTTACAATATGTCTTTTATGTGAGTTTTGCTGTACCGTTCATCCTTGTGTTTGTTTCAAATAACCTTGCTAGCCTAAAACCTTGTATCGAGAGGGAATACTTCTCATGCATCCCAAATACTTGAGCCAACCACTATGCCATTTGTGTCCACCATACCTACCTACTACATGGTATTTATCCGCCATTCCAAAGTAAATTTCTTGAGTGCTACCTTTAAAATTCCATCATTCACCTTTGCAATATATAGCTCATGGGACAAATAGCTTAAAAACTATTGTGGTATTGAATATGTACTTATGCACTTTATCTCTTATTAAGTTGCTTGTTGTGCGATAACCATGTTTTCCGGGGACGCCATCAACTATTCTTTGTTGAATATCATGTGAGTTGCTATGCATGTCCGTCTTGTCTCGAAGTAAGAGAGATCTACCACCTTAATGGTTGGAGCATGCATATTGTTAGAGAAGAACATTGGGCCGCTAACTAAAGCCATGATTCATGGTGGAAGTTTCAGTTTTGGACATATATCCTCAATCTCATATGAGAATAATAATTGTTGCCACATGCTTATGCATTAAAGAGGAGTCCATTATCTGTTGTCCATGTTGTCCCGGTATGGATGTCTAAGTTGAGAATAATCAAAAGCGAGAAATCCAAAATGCGAGCTTTCTCCTTAGACCTTTGTACAAGCGGCATGGAGGTACCCCATTGTGACACTTGGTTAAAACATGTGCATTGCAAAGATCCGGTAGTCCAAGCTAATTAGGACAAGGTGCGGGCACTATTAATATACTATGCATGAGACTTGCAACTTGTAAGATATAATTTACATAACTCATATGCTTTATTACTACCGTTGACAAAATTGTTTCATGTTTTCAAAATAAAAGCTCTAGCACAAATATAGCAATCGATGCTTTCCTCTTTGAAGGACCATTCTCTTTACTTTTATGTTGAGTCAGTTCACCTATCTCTCTCCACCTCAAGAAGCAAACACTTGTGTGAACTGTGCATTGATTCCTACATACTTGCATATTGCACTTGTTGTATTACTCTATGTTGACAATTATCCATGAGATATACATGTTACAAGTTGAAAGCAACCGCTGAAACTTAATCTTCCTTTGTGTTGCTTCAATACCTTTACTTTGATTTATTGCTTTATGAGTTAACTCTTATGCAAGACTTATTGATGCTTGTCTTGAAGTACTATTCATGAAAAGTCTTTTCTTTATGATTCACTTGTTCACTCATGTCATTACCATTGTTTTGATCGCTGCATCCATTACATATGTTTACAAATAGTATGATCAAGGTTATGATGGCATGTCACTTCAGAAATTATCTTTGTTATTGTTTTACCTGCTCGGGACGAGCAGTAACTAAGCTTGGGGATGCTGATACGTCTCCGACGTATCGATAATTTCTTATGATCCATGCCATATTATTGATGATACCTACATGTTTTATGCACACTTTATGTCATATTCGTGCATTTTCCGGAACTAACCTATTAACAAGATGCCGAAGAGCCGCTTGCTCGTTTTCTGCTGTTTTTGGTTTCGGAAATCTTAGTAACGAAATATTCTCGGAATTGGACGAAATCAAGACCCGGGGTCCTATTTTGCCACGAACCTTCCGGAAGACCGAAAGGGATACGAAGTGGGGCGACGAGGAGCCGCCACCATAGGGCCGCGCGGCCGAGGGGGCCCGCGCCGCCCTATGGTGTGGGCCCCTCGTCGGCCCTCCGACTCGCCCTTCCGCCTACTTAAAGCCTCCGTCGCGAAACCCCTGATGCGAAAAACCACGATACGGAAAACCTTACTGAGACGCCGCCGCCGCCGATCCCATCTCGGGGGATTCTGGAGAAAATCTCCTCCGGCACCCTGCCGGAGAGGGGATTCATCTCCCGGAGGACTCAACACCGCCATGGTCGCCTCCGGAGTGATGAGTGAGTATTTCACCCCTGGACTATGGGTCCATAGCAGTAGCTAGATGGTTGTCTTCTCCTCATTGTGCTTCATTGTTGGATCTTGTGAGCTACCTAACATGATCAAGATCATCTATCTGTAATACTCTATGTTGTGTTTGTCGGGATCCGATGGATAGAGAATACCATGTTATGTTAATTATCAAGTTATTACATATGTGTTGTTTATGATCTTGCATGCTCTCCGTTATTAGTAGAGGCTCGGCCAAGTTTTTGCTCTTAACTCCAAGAGGGAGTATTTATGCTCGATAGTGGGTTCATGCCCGCATTGACACCGGGACGAGTGACAAAAAGTTCTAAGGTTGTGTTGTGCTCGTTGCCACTAGGGATAAAACATTGGCGCTATGTCCGAGGATGTAGTTGTTGATTACATTACGCACCATACTTAATGCAATTGTCTCGTTGTTAGCAACTTAATACCGGAGGGGTTCGGACGATAACCTCGAAGGTGGACTTTTTAGGCATAGATGCAGTTGGATGGCGGTCTATGTACTTTGTCGTAATGCCCAATTAAATCTCACTATACTTATCATGACATGTATGTGCATTGTTATGCCCTCTCTATTTGTCAATTGCCCGACTGTAATTTGTTCACCCAACATGCTTTTATCTTATGGGAGAGACACCTCTAGTGAACTGTGGACCCCGGTCCATTCTTTAATACTGAAATACAAATCTGTCGCAATACTTGTTTTTACTGTTTTCTCTGCAAACAATCATCTTCCACACAATACGGTTAATCCTTTGTTACAACAAGTCGGTGAGATTGACAACCTCACTCGTTTCGTTGGGGCAAAGTACTTTGGTTGTGTTGTGCGGGTTCCACGTTGGCGCCGGAATCTCCGGTGTTGCGCCGCACTACATCCCGCCGCCATCAACCTTCAACGTGCTTCTTGGCTCCTCCTGGTTCGATAAACCTTGGTTTCTTTCTGAGGGAAAACTTGCTGCTGTGCGCATCATACCTTCCTCTTGGGGTTCCCAACGAACGTGTGAAATACACGCCATCAAACCTCCACTTATTCCGCAAGAGATAACCATCAACAAAACAAAAAAAAACAACGATGAACGCGGGGTGCAATATATACCCTGCTAGTGCAATGTTGAGAGACGTCTCCAGTAAGCGTGGTTATGGTCTAGCTCATTACTGATAATCAGTCAAACCCACAACATGCATAGCGGTTGTTTTCCTTCCAACCTTTACTTCCTTATGAGCTTTAAATTACACAAAAAAGATATTTTGGATAGGCTCGAGGCATAACAGACACATTATACTTGGAATGGCAAGTGATATATAGGTAGGTATGATAGACATTGGATTTGAGTTGAGCTTGGAAACAAGTACATGGTGAACAAATTTTCTTTCACCCTGTTCGGATATGGAGGAGATTCCACGTATTCTTCTATAATTATTGATGAAGTTTGCCGAACCTTTTTATCAATTTTAGCAATATATGGTGAAGTCTTAAGAGGTTCAGTAAAGACCCTAAATCCTTTATTGGGAACATTTAAATGGTTATCAAAAGATTTAGAAATTTCTACTAAAATATGAGGATCAAGACCAAACCTATCCTTTAGTTCTTCAAACAATATAGTAGGAGAGAAATTCTCTACACATGCATATTCAAAGTCGAAACGAGGCTCATTACCTTTATCAAGATCCCATGCAACTAAATTATTAGAAATAGTATCCAATAAATTCATTGCTTCTTGTTGAGTTCTATTAGTCTAACTCCCTTCGGATGAATTATCCAGAAAATCCATATGATGTTGGGGCAGCCTCACATAGAAGTTTATCAATATAAGACTATCATGAATACCATGACAAGGATTCTTACGGATGAGTTCATTAAGCCTCCCCCAAGCTTGAGCAATACTTTCTCCAAGATGGGGCCAAAAATTATAGATATGACAATGATGACCCACGAGTATAGGGGGTGTATCGTAGTATCTTCGATAAGTAAGAATGTCGATCCCAACGAGGAGCAGAAGGTGTTGACAAGCAGTTTCGATGAAGGATTCACTGTAAATGCTCACAGACAAGTATTCAGGGGGTTTTGATGTAGCAGATGAAATAAGTACAAGTAAGTAAAGTGCGAGAGAAATAATTGCAACGAGTGGCCCAATCCTTTTTAGCACAAAGGACAAGCCAGTTTGTTTACTTATAATGACCAAACGTTCTTGAGGACACACAGGATTTTAGTCTA